>NC_090267.1:219225459-219417959 GCF_040414725.1 Anabrus simplex | reverse complement strand
TATAGACAGACGGTCATTGCGATTATATTTATATAGATGACAGATAAGCATGGGCACGTTTGAAAGTGCAAACCTTCATTTCGAGATTTACTGCTCCTAAACGGTACATCATACCAACAAACGGTTTGCACCCTCAGACTTCCCTTTTATCGCTCTACATGTCTGGTGTTAAGACATTTTCTCGTATCTCACATATTTATGGGTTCGAATGAGTTACAATATTTGAGTGGGGTGAAATTTGGGTACATTTTCCATCATTTTACATTATTTTTCACATACTTATGTGAAAGCTAGAATCATGAAATTGGGTTCGCATATAGCCACTGGTCGTGTCAATGTGCGTGCCACATTCGATGACTCTACCTTTCCTATAAGTGTGTCAAACTAAGCAATACACGTGTAAAAAGCACAACATTTACGAACCATCGAAATATATAGCCAAATCTACCCTATAAGGGAGAGAGAGAGAGAGAGAGAGAGAGAGAGAGAGAGAGAGAGAGAGAGAGAGACGACAAAATATCACAGGACCAAAGTTGTAGATCACTCGAAATTGAACGGAGATCGTGCATCCGTTTTGTGATAGGACTTACCGTTTAGCCGCGAAATACCTCGAAACGAAATTCTGCACTGTCATTAAATTGCATATATTTCGATATTATTCGGTATAAAAAGTGAAATCTTTAAAGATCTTAGTAGTTTTCCGTAGGTTACCGGCTAAAACGTATAAATTCGCTTAATTTCAATTTTTCAGCTCGTGTGGCAGATTGTGAGGCAATCTTGATTTTGGGCGAGGGGGGGGGGGGGGTAAAATTTAGGACTTCTAGGAAACTATAGCTAAAAATATGCAGGTGGTCATTATTACCCCTTAAACGGAAAGCTGTACGAAAATTTAGCAAAAATAGTCAATGCACAGACACACGGTCGTTACGATATGATATATCTAGATAGATAAGGAATCTGCTCCACGTATAACACCTTTTGGGCTATGTCCGCTAGACTTAGCCTGAAAACCGAACTTTCATGTTATCTCCCTTATTAATCCTCCAGTTTAAAAATGCATATGAGAAAAATAAATTAGAATTGGATTTACAAACAATTTGATCGATTTTCAGTAGGTTGGTCTTGTAGTTTATATATTGTGGGAGAGTAAAAATCACCATTTCGGTCCCCATTAAAACCCCAGTCCATTCCAGGAATTTGAAATGGTATAAACCTTAAAACCTACCCTTGGAGTGATGGATGCTAAATATAAAGTTTGGTGGAAATATATCCAGTAGTTTTCAAGTTATAGAAAGACAAACAGACCAACAGATAAGAAACAAAGAAACAAACAAACTAACTAACTAACTAACTAACTAACTAACAGACACCAAGGAAACCTACCCTTGGACAGATGGATACTATATATAAAGTTTTGTTCAAATATCTTCAGTAGTTTTCAAGTTGAAAGAAATACGCTTTACACGCACCCGCTCTTGGGTTAAGTCCGCTGGGATTTGTACCGAAAAAAGGTCCGTTAATGATATATCCCTTATTAAATCCTGTTATCGAAATGATGCACATGAGAAAAAAAGGTTTAGAAATTAATTTTCATTAAGGCAGGTAGATTTCCATTAAGTTCGGTTGTGTATACTTTGAGGGAGTGCAAAATCACGGTTTCGGTTTCGAAAAAATCCCCACTCAGTTCAGGGATTTAGAAACGATATTTCCGCTAAATCCTACCCAAGGACAGGTGGATTCTAAATATGAAGTTTGGTGGAAATATGTCCAGTAGTTTGCAAATTATAGAAGGACAGACAAACAGACAAACAAACAAACAGGCAAATAGACACCAAAGCTAAAAATGATGCAGATGGTCATTATTACACCTGAAACGGATAACTGTATGGAAATTTCGCCAAAATAATCAATGTACAGACACTCGGTCGTTACAATTTTATTTATATAGATTAAACTGTTCATTATGCAAGACTTATTCGTTATCATAAATATGTAACCAAAGTACAATTACACTACGACTTTCAAACTTCACGACAGCACCTCAGTTCGCAAGAGTCAGCACGGACGGAACTGATGTTTATTGTCAGGCCTTCAGACTTGAGATAGCGCATGCGCGGCAGCCCCTCACACCTCTAACCCCGTATCCACGCAAGTTCTCCTAAAACAACTACAGTAATTTGTGTAAGATATGTTAATCTATGCCCGTTGCTCACGGTAAAAAAAATTGTCAAATTTATTGTACAATAATTTTTTAAAAAAATTCTGTTGCTCACGATCAAATTCAAGTTTTATAAAACCTTCGATAAAACTTTTCATAAAATAGGACATGTTCTATTCCGTAAAATTAATTTTACGAAACGAACCAATCAGCGAAGCTGACATCACGATGATGCTGGCGCTACGTCGTGAGAATATTGTGAAGCTAGACTGTAAACAAACACTTCTCTCTAAAATGGCAGGATCCGGGTGGACTAAGGAAGCTGTTAATGTTTTACTGACGAATACCAGAAATATCCTTGTTTGTACGAAGTTAAAACGTCACTTTACCACAACAGCGAAAAACGAAGCGAAAACAAGTTATTTCATTCCCTCTCATGCGAGGAGGGGCGGGCCATCAGCTCAACTAAGGAGCTCTTAGGCCATAGAAAGGAAAGAATCAATGGAGAATAGAGAATGTAGTGGGTATGTGTCGTACATACCATAGAAAGGAGAGTGTTAGGGAACTGGCGCAAGGAGACCGTGACAACAAGTCGGGACCCAGGGGAGACCCGCAAGACACCCCGCACAAGCAAACTCCCGCGAACACCAGAGGGAAATGAGAGGAGAACTTTATTTGCAGCAACGTATCTCGGGCGCGTACATAGAGTTACAGAGTTACATTACATATATTGAGCTGGAGTAATGAGCGGGTGCGGTAGGAATTTGGAGGAAGGAGGAGGGTAGTGTTGTGATAGAATGTAGTACAGGGTTGTGGTCATGTTGGTGACGGAAGTAGCGAGTAAACGAAGAAGGTCCAGTATCGAAAGGGGTGGTAGAAAAAGAATGGGTTGTGGAGCGGGTACGGTAAGGGGGGGCGGCGGTGGGGTGGGTGGCGGGACCGGTGGGGGGCGAGAAGAAGGGGGGAGAAGAAGAACGGACAGGGCGGGGTGGGGAGCGGGAATGTTCCACTCTATAAGTTCCTCCTCGGAGACGGACTCCAGTGGTGATCAGCTGGTTAATGTCGGCGGTAGACGAAAGTTGAATACGGACCATGAACGTTGGCCCTTGATCGTTGAAGATCCGGAACGCTCGACGGGCCGGGACACCAACCTATTGAAGTTCGGTCAGAATATCCTGTTCTGGGATGTCAGGGTTGATGCTACGGATGACACAGCTCAGCGATGATTGGAGTTGTCGGGGCGCTTCGTCGGGAGTGTGTCCTTGGCAAGCGGGCTGAGCCGCAGAGGTGGCAGTCGAGGGGTTGGCAGGGGGTTGCAATGGACTCAGGAGAGAGACAGGTAGGGAGATGGTTGAAGTGGACATGATAGGAGAAGAGGGGCTAGTCGTAGTAAGGATGGGCGAAGTGGTCAAGGGAGTGGAGACAGAAGTGGTGAAGGTGGTAGTGGTGCTGGTAAATGTAATAGAGGTGGGGGGAGGTGGGGACGTCGTTTGGCGAGATGAACGGGGTTGAACAGTGAGAGGGGGGTCAGGAAGGTAGCGCAGGTCATGTAAGATACTCTCGGGAGTAGGAACCACCTCGTGCCGTCGATCAGAGATTATGGCGCCATGGGCTATGAAGTTCTCCACCTGAGCTTGTTCCCGAAAGAAGGCGAGGATGTCCGGTGAAGTTTGACCAGAAGATCTGTCCTGAAGCCGGGCAACTTCCCAAATCGAGTGGCCGTGTCCATCAACTTCATTGCAAATGAACCAATCCGAGAAGGATATGTACACGCCTCTGATTATACTGGTGTACATGGTGGTGGGAAGGAGACAGCCAACTAGGCGTCTGCCAATTTGATTTTCCTTGGGCCGGCTGAGTCAGCGATGAGCAGAGGTACACCCAGCCGCAAAAGTGGAGAGGCGTGACGTAGTAGTCGAGAGTGACCACAACAGAAATGCAAGAAGAGAGGCAGAAAACACAATCGCCGAATTCCTATATGAATGCTGGTCTTCTAACCTCAACTAATTTTCGACCAAAGACAGCAATCCTCCACCTTCTTCTCTTTGTTTGATTCAATCCCGTGTCCAGCATTTCCTGGCATTTCTTTTCTTCCTTTTTACCACTGTACAATATATAATTGCAGTTTTGTTTTGTTTGTTGGAGCCATACTCTCAAACACACTGTAAGTTGAGCAGCTGATTCTTGGTTTAAAAGTTTATCGACAGATGGCAGCACATACACATCTTAGTTCAGAAGCGAATTCATAGATGGCCATCCTGATGCTTCCACGGAGTTTATAAAATAACTAGCAGAAGTACCCGTTCTTCTTACTGGTTATCAGAAACTGGCTTTAGTTGCTCATACTCTCTGTGTGTGACTTCATTAGATAATTATCACGGGTGTATTAACTTAAGTACGTAGAAATTATTGGTCATGTTTGGAATTATAGTGCATCTTCTTTTTCTTTTCTTCATGGGAGCCTCTAAATATTAGTTCACCGAGCTCGATAGCTGCAGTCGCTTAAGTGCGGCCAGTATCCAGTAATCGTGAGATAGTGGGTTCGAGCCCCATTGTCGGCAGCCCTGAAGATGGTTTTCCGTGGTTTTCCATTTTCACACCAGGCAAATGCCGGGGCTGTACCTTAATTAAGGCCACGCCCGCTTCCTACCAATTCCTAGGCCGTTCCTATCCCATCGTCGCCATAAGACCTAACGGTGTCGGTGCGACGTAAAAAAAAAAAAGGTAAATATTAGTTCCTAATTAGCGTCGACCTCTAAGAACTCTTGCTACCATGCTTCTCCTTCATTCCCACCTAGATATACCTGCTCCCTTCACAAAGCTGGAGGTTTAGTGTAAGTATACTTCCGCTAGATCGCTAGATAGTGCCACAAATACAAATATTACTGAATGTATTTGTTTGATTCGTAACTATTACAAATGATCAAGGAAATACGCGATGCATAAAAGAAATTACTATAATTATCGAGAATTATAAATCTCAGGGCTTGTCACTCATGTCGCACAACGTATAATGAATCTCAGTATAAATGTTGGAAAATGTTTTCGAGTCATGGGCGCACCATCTTGACAATTGTGTACAGTATATAAGGTTGTGTTCATGGTTACAATGATGTTAAATGTGGACCAAAATATCGGCACTAATAACATCAGTGATCCTACTACTCCATGATTTGATAGAAAATAGTTTAAACTACAGGCAACAGACTCCGCAAAATGATGAAACCTAAGCCAGTACGTAAAAACGGAGGCCCGTCGGCAACCGCTGGTCGCTGCACTACGGAGATCTCCGGGGCTATTATTTTTATACTTCACTCCCTTTCCATCCCCGCCCAAAGGAGTGCTATGAGCGTCCTACATAACAGTTTATTTTTTCCAGATAGTAAGTCATACGTGTATCAGTTTTGGTTGGCACCTATGCCCATACGTACATGCATAATCTAGCTGCTGCAGAATCCTGGAGCTGACGTTGCCATGGTTACGGCCGTTCGTTTCTTTATCCGATTCCTAGGGCAGGGGTAGTGTGGTTCCAATACCTCCATAACGGTTGGTTTTAGGCCCTTAAGACATGGTTTTCGGGCCCGAAGGGTTTACCGAGTTTTGTTCTTTGCGTCAAGGGGCTTAAAATGAGCTTTGTCTCGTCCTTGTACGACAAATTCGATTTCGCGTATATTAGCCTATTATTTTAATATTTTTATATATCCCCCGTCACTCCCCTCGAATTGTTTTGAAAATAAAATACAGCCCATCTTACTCACTGGCAATGTAGCTTTCTGTAGGTGACGTAATTTGTAAAATCGGTTCAGTAGTTTTTGAGTCTATCCGTTACAAACAAATATACACATTTTTCTCTTTATAATATTAGTATACAAGTATAGATTGCATCCCTACACGTACTGTTGCCGTCAGGAAGGGCATCCAGCCGTAAAACAGGGTCAAATCTACATGTGCTACACAGTTCGCACCCGCAACCCCACAGGTGTGGGTAAAGCGATAGAAGAAGAAGATACTCATTTTAAAAATTTACCCTCTCTTTTTATTCTTTTTACCCCCTTAAGTGGATTTTCCAGAAAGAGTGTGTTCATTTTTAAAGTAGATTCAAAGTACCAATTTTTTAAGTCTGTAACATCTTCATTTTTTTAGATATATGTATCCTCATATAAATAATTCAACTCCTTCCTCACTTCTTTTCACACACACCCGTCCCCTTAAGTGGATTTTCTGAAAACGAATATTTGTGTTTTTTAATTTTAAAGGAGATTCCAAATATCAACTTGCATGTCTGTAACATGTTAGGTTTTGTGATATATTGTAGATAATTTCGCTGCTGTAGAATCCTGGAGCTGACGTTGCTGTGGTTACGGCAGTTCATTACTTTATCCGATTCCTAGAGCAGGGGTAGTGTGGTGCCTATATCTCCGTAACGGTTAGTTTTAGGGCCTTAAAACATGGTTTTCGGGTCCGTGGGGCTTACCGAGTTTTGTTTTTTGCGTAAAGAGGATTAAATTGAGCTTTGTCTCGTCCTTATACGACAAATTCGATATTTTGTCTATATTAGCCTATTATTTTTATATCTCCCCCCCCCCCATGCCACCCCACCCCTCGAATTGTTTTGAAAATAAAATATAGCCCATGTTACTCACCGGCAATGTAGCTTTCTATAGGTGAAGTAATTTTTTAAAATCGGTTCAGTAGTTGTTGAATCTATTCGTTACAAACAAACAAATTCTTCCTCTTTATAATATTAGTATAGATTTTACCGTGGGCAACCCATCTTGTTTTCACCAAATTTTTATAAAATTAATTGTACAGCAAATTTTATGAAATATTTTACCGTGAGCAATAAGCATAATACTAATATATATATTAATTCATAAATCTTTATTTTTCAGGTACGCATACCAATGATGAAGTTACGTGAATCTAACCTACATCCTTTTACTATGAAAATTACAAGATGGTGAGTACTCCATTGGGCTTTTAAAACCAGTTATTATAAATACATGTGTCAGCCGTACAATCAATCAATCGATCACTACTGATCTGCATTTTAGGGCAGTCGCCCAGGTGGCAAATTCCCTATCTGTTGTTTTCCTAGCATTTTCTTAAATAATTGCAAATAAATTAGAAATGTATCGAATACCTCCGTTAGTAAGGTTTCCCAATCCCCAACTCCCCTTCCAATAAACGAATATTTGCCCTAGAAACGATTATTTGCCCCAATTTGTCCTCTTGAATTCCAACTTTATCTTCACATTGTGAGCTTTCCTACTTTTAAAGATACCACTCAAACTTATTCGTATATTAATGTCATTCCACGCCATCTCTCCACTGACAGCTCGGAACATACTACTTAGTCAAACAGCTCGTCTCCTTTCTCCCAAGTCTTCCCAGCCCAAACTTTGCAACACTTTTGTGACGCTACTCTTTTGACGGGAATCACCCAGAACAAATCGAGCTGCTTTTCTTGGGATTTTTCCCAGTTCCCGAATCAAGTAGTCCTGGTGAAGATCCCACACACTGGAACCATACTCTAGTTGGGGTCTTACCGGAGACTTATATGCCCTCTCCATGTTAGGTGCTCTCTATTATCTGCGTTCTATCCTGTGAAGGTTTTGATGATTTTACTATGTCTCAATGTTGTTGACATTGTGTTAAGTCATCAGCCCGGGCGGCCTACTTGGTTAAAAAAAACACTCGGACAGCATTATCAACAGCTGTACAGCGCATGCATGTATTCTGACGTGGTCATGATTACCAAAATCCACTGTTACATATCGCACATTTCGTTTAAATTACTCGTGCATTTTAAACATGGGGAAGATAATAATAATAATAATAATAATAATAATAATAATAATAATAATAATAATAATAATAATAATAATAATAATAATAAATGAGTAATAGTAGTAATTATAAATACACTGTAAAGAATTATGTAATATTTATCCCTTGGGATAAGTGACGTAACCTATATCAAGTTACATGTACACTAATTGCGCAAACTTTATGCCATTCATGGTACCATTTTATTATATATGGGGCAACGTATTAAGACAGTTATTCAATAGTCAAGCTCGGATGCCAGGAAGTTATTAATGGATTGAAAAAGTGCATATTTTTCAGATTTTATTAACACTAATAGAGAGGATTATTCTATGCTTAACTTTATTTATTGCTATAGTTAATTTATATTAGATCAGAGGTTCAGATGAGTTAATTGATGCCCAACAGTGGGGGGATTAATTTTGTTAAGTTGCAGCGGAATTTATCTAACAAAGAGTGAATAAGGTTAGAAAAAAAATATTACCGAATAAAATGTTTCATTTACATGTTCGTATAGTTTCATTTTTATAAATGAACATATTCTACGAATGTTGTTTTAATGAAAAAATTATCCTGAATTTTAACTTAGGAAGTTCTATTATAAATTCATTCTATAAAGCATTTTATCAAAAGTAGAGAGAAAATTCACTCAGCTATTGTGCTGAAGACAAGATATTAATGGCAGTCTATACCAGTATTACAAAGAGAAAGTTTGTGAGTAAAACCTGATCTCGGGAACAAGTTTTACTGAAATATTATAAAGGAAATCCGAGTAAAATGGGGACGGTTAGTCGCGGCCCGTGCATAACTAATCCCGTAAGTTTCGGCTCATGTTACGTGTCTAAAGACACGTAACTTGCGGCCTATGGTTGTTTCTAAGACACGTAAATCGTGGTCCTGTTGTCCACAGATATTTTGTTCCCATCTGCTCCGTCTAATGCATATGGCAAACTCGTAGAGCGTACAGTAGAATAGAAAGTGTGATCTCTCCCTTAGTTCATTGTCCCTCCGCTAGGCGGCCCGCCAATTGACCTTGGACTTGCAAGTCAGCAAACGAAAACAAGACCATTTGACCCCTCCAAAGAACATCGTATCTGCTGAAGTAAATTGTTGAGGGGAGGAGTTTAAAGTTTCGAAAATTTCAAACAAATCAGAGTTTTTCGATATTAATGATTATGGGTTCTATGGGATGCATTTACTGCCTACTTTGTTTTGTACCATGAAGGGTGTTTTAATGTATTAAATAACCCATTTTCATGTAGTTGTTTGGACATTTTAATGAAATAATTACCATCAACTTCAAGTTATGTCTCTTTTAAGTTAATATTTATTTTTACTCCTTAAAATGAGCTAAAAGTAAGAACTGACTGAACTTAACACTCTTGAGATTCTTGCTTGGGTTAAACATGTTTTTCAAAATATTTTAAACATTTTACTTTTTTGGGAAATACAAATATAAAAACCTAACCAATTGAACACTGAAACCACGTTTATAAGTCTTTATTAGTCACTGGTTGTGCCTGATCCAGTTGGTTCAGCTCCAGCAGTTTCCACACTTCTTGTAGAATTATTCATGCACATCTGGAATGAGATTATGTGCACATAAAGATAGTAGATCCTTCTTAATTTCCTGAGCTACTGGTAAGAGTCCTTTATAAACATTAACAAGTTCCAAAGTGCGAATTGATTCCCGTCTTCCTCGTCGTTTCTGGCTAAACTTCCATATTTCTCATCGAACCAAAGGCTTTAGCTGTTGTTGGTGAGAACTACCTTTCTGACACATAAACGTAACCGCTCCTGCTGAACAAATGAATATACGCTTACCTTGTAACTGACTTGAACAAGCAGCCAATTTCCTCAGTAAATCAACCCTCAGTTTGCCTCTTGAATACATTTTGTAATGGGTAAAATACTGTGCACAATAATCACGATAACATTTTAGTCCGCGTTTTACATTGCACTGGTAACATTCTATACTGTACTATGTCTCGACTTCAGTGACAGGAAATATCTCTCCCAGCTGTTAAAATGAGTTGAAAACTTCCTGTGAGACGATCGTAACTTCACGTTTACTGTACTGAACTTGTTATAGACAACAATCCATTTACAGAACACGATATCTTAAGTTATTAAGTTCTTAATTGGAATAAATTAATTAATAACAGTTGCGATATTCTTAAATACAGAGTTAAGAAAAAATATATTCCGAATCAGGATGAAATAATTTTCCAGTTGATAGAGCTCATTTTTAGTACATGAAAAGCGAATAACATCGAAATCACAAAAATGTCAGTTGCGATGTTCTTAGTTGGAGGGATCGAATGATTGCATGCATAATATTATGCTTTTGTTTTTTGTTCAGCATTCTAGAAGTCATTTGCCAGATAGTCCAAAAGCTTCCGGGTAACTCTGTGGTCCTGTCATGTTACCAAATAAAATCGACACTTCGTATAATATAAAACAAGTTCAGGGATAATGTCCATCACAGCATCCTAATTCACTGGAATTAATTGTGATACTGTGTGAATTGTCCGAACACTCGTAAAATGTAATGTACCCGCCCAATAGACTATGCTCACAGAATAGATTTTGTTCCACTATATTTCCAACTTGCACGAGCACATTAAAAACGGATTTCGACGGATGAGTGTGGAAATTGCTGTCAATTATGTATTTTTTTATTTAGTTATTGTCATAGTCCCTAATAATAGTGAGGTCTGCAGCAGGTATTTCCTCCGTATGCTTTCCGTCAAGCAGGCTGACACATTTGTGACTTTTTTTTACCTTCGATGCATTACGCACAATTGGCCTATATTCTCCTAGATAATGAATCGAACAGTCTTTAGCAAGACTAATGCCATTAGTATTAAATAGGCCTAAATAGTTCTCAGTCCGGTAAGAGATCTTCATGGTACTCAGTAAAATATAGTGCTTGCCGAATTTTATTCTATGATTTTGCTATTACAAGGGACACCTTGTCCGGGGCAGTAAAGGCGTGTTCTGTTCGCCTGGAGCGACGTGGGTTCGATTTACTGTCAGGAAGAAGTCGAACAATTTATGAAAATATATTTCCAGATTTGGAGGTTCACATGACCCTGAGGTTCACTCAGCCTACACCAATAATGAGTACCAGGTTAATTCTTGGGCAAAAGACGGTCGGGCGTAGAGCTAACCACTCTGTTACACTGATTGAGGTTACGTATATTGGAAGCCTTTATATATCACGCTGCCAAGGGCATTCATGGCTTATATGTGATGACTTTCCTTTCCTTGGTTGCTACTTCAGCTTTATTAGCCTCTTCTGTCATATTAGCCAGTGTTCTCATTCGATTAACGAATGGTGTCAGTGGCAATTCAGATTTGGACTTACAATTATTACCTGATGACAGAGCAAGTTTTGTTGGGATGTATGCAACATGTGTAAATTCAGGAAATCTGTTCTTAAAGGGGGATCTTCACCATTTAGACCTAATGAGAGAAATGTACCGAAGTGCCGTTCTAGCGGATCTGCCTAGTGGTTGTCATGTGATTGTAGTAAACAAACATGGCAGCGACGAAATCAAAAGCATTGCTAAGTGAATCGGATATTTTACGAGCTCTTGATGACAGTTGTGACTTTAGTGAATTTGATAGTGAAAATGATTCTAAGGACATTGTAAATCCAGGTGAAGCCGGAGGAAGTTTGGATAATTTGTCAGATGACGAAACACCATTGCAGACAACTGAGGAAGTGCGTTGTATGTGCGACGACAACAGAAAAGCAAGGCCGATCCAGACATAGGTATCCAGGATGTAATGTGGGAGACGATGAAACGTGCTGGGATAAATTAGAGCACTTCTTCAGAGCAAGGGGACACAAAAGGAACAAATCCCAGGAAAAGGAAGTAGAACCGGAATAAGCTGCAAGGAAAAGTGAATGTTTTCTTTTTCCCCTATTGTGATATAAAGTGTTCTAGCAGACCTAATTATGCAGAGATTTTCTTGAAACTTTCAGGGTTACTTCATCATTGTATGAGGAACATTTTTGTATGATTATATTCAATTTTTATTATGATGACGTGTGCAATTTTACTTTGCGTTTTCAAGATAACAAAAAGTTTGCTTTCTATAAAGGATCTTTAGTTCTAATATTTTCATTTTGTATAAGTCTTTTTATCGTGAAAATCTCTGTCTAATCAAAATGATGCATATATATTGTTGGTTTCTGATAATATTTACTAATTTAATAAAATACTTTCTAAACCACTACAGTTTCAGTATTAACGCCTGATATTTGTAGGGTTATTAAATGTTGCCGTGAAAATATATCAGAAGAATCCATTGTTACATAAATACTCGGACACCTGTATGGTGCTCGCAATTGTAATTCATAGGGATTCAAGAGTTCTGTCTGAATCAATAGTATTGTTATTTCTATGAGGTTATCACTCCATTTAATTAAGGTTTAATGCGCTACTGAATCTTTATAAAGAGCCCCTGCTGGTATAGAAGTATTTAATACATCTATTAGGTGATTTATTTCCCGAATGAAAGTTTGTCAGTTCTAAGAAACTAAGAAAGTTTAACCATTTGCAATAGAATTACTAGATAACTGAAAAGCAAGTCTCGCGTTCATGCGTTGAAATGAGGTGGGGTCTATATGTGCAGACATTAGTTTGTGGCAAACTTTTGTGCAAATTAATGGAGGTTATCCATCGCAAAAACCTGTCTATAGAATTTAAAGTCCGCAACATTACTGTAATAGATGTTCCTTTCGTCGTGGAATGATTTCTGATTCATTTAATTATACTCTATGTACATAATCTGAAAAGGCCCATAAAGGTTAGAAATAGAGCATATGAACTTTCTTCTTTTCCATTTCTTCCTAAACATTCCACACCTTTTTATTAGAATGACGTCCGTCTGAGGTGATACCAGTCATCATTCTGGCACCAATTTTCTCCAGTTGTAAGACAACCTGGATTAAAGTTTGAGACGAAATATCGCCAGGTGTGGAAAGTCGGCTTGTCTATATAATCTCTTTTTTCTGTTTTTGCTTCACAGAACAACTCTGTTGAAACTGAACATAAACATATTAAAATAGCAAAGGCGCTGCCTCTAGCAGACGAGTCACCGCAGTCCCAATATTGGTCAAGTTAAACAACTTAACTGTTCACATATTCTATTCTACTCGCTATGGCAAACTGTTATACAATCAACCACAAGTATGGTTGGTCTTCTATCACCGTAGGGTCGAATTCTGCTTGGGACGTCCTGGTACTCCTCCATAATGCAAAGGGTCCAGAATCCAAATTGCCATCTCATGTGGACTGATACCAAGGTACACCCATTGCTCCCATGCAATGGTTGTTCTCCTCTCGTGCTAGTACTCTTTGGCTGTCCTCGAACCACATGATTTCGTATTGCTTCTGAGACAGTCGTCCTGACGTCATGGTTTTGAAACTGCATGAAAACTCACTAGTTTGTTACGCTCCGACCTTGAATATATGTGCCACTTTTAACGAAGTATCGTAAACATGGAAAAATAATTTCTCCCACTCATATATGAAACGAACGGTTATATCACTCGTAGAATTGTACTGCGTATTTAACACTGCACTCCAGTCACACTGAGTAAATTCACTACTATACTGTTCGGCTTGAATTGTGAAACAATAGTCATAAGTGCGAACTGCCTTCGCGTAAATGTCCCTCGGACATGCACTTGTGAATCGTAAATAGAAGCGAATATGGTGAAGTTCCCGCACGCTCTCTGAAATAAAAAAAAAGACTGAAATGTTTTTTTACCAGCAATTTCATCGCTGTATTCCATTTAACTGAGTCATGAAACCCGAACAACGAGAACGGTCGCCCTTAATGCATTCCATGATGTGGCTCTAACTGATCTGTCACCAGTTCCTGCCAACATGCCACTGTACAGTGTCATGCGGTGATGTCACCACATCTATTATACTAAGAACGTATTCGGGTAACACTTTTGAAACTTTCAAATTAGCTGCTGCCAATACAGTCACTGTACACCCCAGTGTTATATGGTGACTTATTACGAGTCGCAAACTTACGAACTATCTTCCTTAGACGCTGCCCGCAACTTATATCGCCCCCTCCTTACACCCGGGCCACAACTTAGGTCTTCCATAATCGGAAACAGTCCACTCTGGCCTCAGCTTAATTGCCCTAGAATAAGCAGATTCAGGGCATCCGATATTTGGTAGAGAAGTCCGCACCAGTGAACTTCCCTGAAAAGGAAACATAACACGCTTTGTTTCAAAGTCCTCTAGGTGTAGTTCCGAAGATTAATCATATCGTTGAAATTGTGGTGAAACTGGGGAGCTGACAACACTTGCGGACGACACGTGGCACCGGGAGCGTAACATTAAGGTCAGCAGGGCCTTTAAGGGGCACCGCAGACTCCTTGCAAGACATATATATATATATATTATATAAAATAATATATACTTCTGGTGGATTTCAACTTATGACTTGATAAATTAGATGAGTCAAGTAACCACTAACATTGCGCGTAATCATGTGGGGGCGTGATGCAATATATTAATCTATGCATTACCTAAGTAATAGCATTTGAGTGCATGACACATTCACACATGCGGAGCGTGAGTTCATATTATTTTTGGAAAGCTTATCAGTGACCGATCGCCCCACGCACACACGTCCTGTGAGGCTGTCAGGGATTGGAGATAGATAATTCTAATTTACTTTCCCTGTGATGTTATTGATGAGTTGATGACAACATTTGAATGTTCCTACCAGGACGGCATCAACTCTAAGCTGGCATGCATTTATCGGACCCATTAATTATTTTTCTTTGGAATCTTACAGTAATGAATAATCCCTTTGTTTACACACATTGATAATATATTGCATTACTTATTCCTGCTGTGAATGGATTTGTATTAGTTATTCATAGGTTTGCGGTCGCTTGATAGAACATGGCCCCTCGGGGTTGTTGTGCCATGGAGTTTGGTTTTATTATTAGGTTTTACATTTTATTTGACGGGGTCCGAATTTTAAATTTTGTTGGTGGGCCCGTATAACATTCGTTAAGCCCCTGCGTGCCTTGTCACATGCTCGATTAAGCTGTGGTTCCGCTCGCCTCACTTGTCCGTTTTGTATAGCTGCACGCGCGCGTTTGCTTTTCCAGGACTGTGTACAATAAGGCCAAATTTAATTATTGTGCGATGCTGTCAAGTTCATTCATTGTTCTCAAACTACACTTATTATAGTCCAAATAAACTATATTAGCATTCTTCCGAGCTTGGCTTGCTCTAATATTTAACAGACATACTGTACACAAAATGAAACCCGGTTGGCCATGTAAATGATCCCACTGAGCACCCTGAATACAGAAAATAATGTAACATCTCTTATCATTCCCCAGACTTTCAGCGATCTCATGAGGGCTGTCTAAGACGACATTCCATTATATGTAAGTGGCTCAAATTACGGCATGGTCCATATAACCTAACCATGCCATTCTAAAAAGAAAATAGGGCACACTGATAGCCAGTACATTTAGGATATTATAGAACAGGCAGTAACAATAATGTTCTGTGTTTAAAGTTCCTTCAAATACAGACATCTTACGAGCACTGAGTAGCCGAAATTATGTCCTCAAAAGGTGTTCTTTATCTTGCCAGTATTGTCAATAAATATATTAACACCTAGCGAGTTAGCCGTGCGGTTAGGGGTTGCGCAGCCTTGAGCTTGCACTCGGGAGAAAGTGGATTCTAACCTCACTATCGGCAGCTCTGAAGATGGTTTTCCGTGAGGTTCCCATTTTCACACCAGGTAAAAGTTGGTGCTATACTTGAATTAAAGCAACGCCCGCTTCCTTCTCACTCCTAGCCCTTTCCTATCCCATCGTCGCTACAGGAAGGCCTATCTGTATCGGTGCGACGTAAAGCAAATTAACAGAGGTTTCTAGAGTGGGAAGTAAGTACTGTTCGAATAAAGAAGTTTTCAATTTGCTAGTGGCATTACGTCGCACCAACACAGATAGGTTTTATGGCGAGAATGGGATAGTAAAGGCCTAGGAGTTAGAAGGAAGCGGCCACGGCCGTAATTAAGGTACAGACCCAGAATCTGCCTGGTGTGAAAATGGGAAACTACAGAAGGAGGTTTTCAAATTCATGCCTCTGTTGTTCGGATTCCGAGTAAGACCGAAGTTCCGTAGCAACAAACTCGATCAGTCTCAGTATCAGTGTCACTATCTTGCAGTTAATCGTCTAAAATACCATTCATTGTGTTGAGATTCGATTCCATATCCTGGGGTCTAGGAATGTAAAGTTTCAGGTTCTATCCAGGGCCAATGAAATTTCCAACGATCATGTAGTTTCATAGAAGGGTCTTTGCAGTACTTGATGATCCGCCCGTGTCTGCTATCCGTATTTATGGGAATATTCTTAATCGTTACAAGAAGTCACACTTAATTTGTAGCAGACTCATATTCGCCACAGGTATACAAGGTCATCGAGAAAGGATACCCATATTTAAAAATAATACTGCTTCAAGTAGGATAAATATATTGGGGTGATTATGGTATTAAACCGAAGAGGAATTAAGGTATTTTGTTTTTCTGAAATAGCTGTTAGTCGTCATTATACTAGTTGCGTGACCTTGACGTTGACCGAATGACATAACCCTCACTATGAATAGTTCGTTTGCACGTGTACTGTGTAGCCAGACCAGGCCAGTACGATGCGGACTGCCCAACAGAAAGCTCCGTGCGTGCTTTGATACGCGAAAATATTGTGCTTGTTCAACGTAAACTCAGAACAACTTCTCAGTACTGCGGTGCGCCGCATACCGTACGCAACGCAATGAATGCTCAGTTTCCGAATGGTTGGAGTTATAGAAATGGACCTATTCCCTCACCTCCTACAAGCCCTGATCTCGCTCCAATGGACTTCTTCTGGGGATACATTAAGAACATTGTTTATGGAGAAAATTGACCTGATTTACCGCATCTCAGAGAAAGGATCACTGCTGCCATCGCAAATGTCACTCCAGATATGCTCCAGCGTACGAAGCAAGAAACTGATTATAGATTCGATGTATGACATGCCACGAATGGGGCATGTATAGAAACTCCCACCTTTCCTCTTCAGTTAAAATCATAACCGCCTCAGTATGGGTATCCTGCTTTAGGGAGTATTTTTTAAAATATGTGTATTCTCTTTCGATGACGTTGTGTATATTTGTTATAAGTGATTTACTGGTCACAGTTTGAACTGGTTGCTTTGAATTCCAAAGAGAAGGAATTAACAATAATTTTGTCATATATTATATGTTTGTTATTTTACTGTAAGTATCCTGCTATGTAATGACACAATGTCGGAAGACGGGCAAGAATATTTCCTTCCTGTATATATTGTCAATGATTCTCAGAAATTCGGGAAATGCATGGGTCAGTCTCAGAATATTATTTTTTCTTCTTAGTCGGAGAGTACCCATAAGTGTGGTTGGAATGATCTGAATGTTAGATAAGTGTTGCCGTCATCACCTAGCATGCTTTATGATGTATCCTTGTGTTCAGAAACTATTTTTAATTTCAGTACAGTGTGGTTTTCCGTATGCTGTACTAATACTGTGACCATGCAGTGGAAGAAATGGTGGCAATATTTTAGATTTAAAAAGTTGTTAATACTGCATTAAGTACACAAGATGCACAACTTTACTTCCGCCGTTTTGTCCACAACATTGGAGGCTTTAATGAAACAGATTACTTACACATGTATCATTCAAAGTAGTGTACATCGCTGGCAACGACTTTCTCCCATCTTTCGGGCAGTGTTCGAATCCCGTGTCGAAAAAATTGTTCATCTTTTGAAGCGATCCACGAATCGATCCAATTTGTGACTTCTTCATGCGATCGGCCAGGCCATGCGCCATTGATCGAAACAGGTCATACTCAGAGGGAGCAATGTCTGGAGAATACAGCGGATGGGGTAGGACGTCCCATTTTGATATTCCCAGGTATGTTTTGACCTATTTTGCTAACGTGGGGTCGAGCGTTGTCGTGTTGCAAAATCACTTTATTGTGTCTTTCGCTGTATTGCGGCCGTTTATCTTTCAATGCTCTGCTCAAACGCATTAATTGCGTTCGATAACGAGCACCTGTGATTGTTTCACCGGGTTTTAACACTTCATCATACACGACGTCGAGCTGGTCCCACCAAATGCAGAGCATGATCTTGGAGCAGTGAATATTTGGTTTTGCCGTCGACGTTAAAGCATGGCCGGGATATCCCCATGATTTTTTGCGTTTAGGGTTATCGTAATGAGCCCATTTTTCGTCCCCGTTCAACTTCTCTTGGTTTCAACTCATAGGGGACCCAAGTTACTTCTTTCTGAATCATGCCCATGGTCTTGAGACGTTTTGAAATGGCTTGCTGTGTCACTCCCACTGATCGTGCCAATTCTTTTTGAGTTTGACGCGAGTCTTCACTCAGCAATGTCTCCAATTCTGCATCTTCGAAAACTTTCTCTCTTCCACCACTATGCCGGTCTTCGACGTTAAAATCACCGTTCTTGAAGCGTTGAAACCACTCATGACACGTTCTTCCACTAATAGCGCCCTCACCGTACGTACGTGAGAGCATTCGATGAGACTCAGCCGCTGTTTTCTTCATATTGAAACAAAACAGTAACACCTCCCGCAAATGCCGAGAATTTGGCTCGTACACTGCCATGCTCAATCGAGAACAACTTTATGATGCAGACACACATCGACTAAGTTTGAATGGGGTTATGTTGACCGAGGTTCAAGCTAACTGCCTAACGTCAGCGATCTGTTTCGTTCGACCGCTACGTACCGTTGTCGCCATCCATCGGCAAACGGCGGAAGCAAAGTTGTACACCTTGTACAAATATAGTGCATTATTGTGGATAGGAGAAATTTAAAATTACATTATGATACTGAAGCTGATACTTAGTGGTATATGACAAAATTTTGACAAACTGCGGTAAACCAGCTGTAATTGTGATACATTGCATTTGTGTGACGAAACGTAAGTTCTAAAATTTTTATTTGGGTGACGAAACGGAATTCTTTCTAATTTCAATTCTATGCCGAATTGTAACTGACAAATTGTGACGATTTCCCTGAATCCCGGCCACCCTGATCAGTTTTTCATAGTTTTAATTTCCTAGTATGCTTCATAATTGTAATACAACGATTAGGGTCCATACTCTATTACTAAAGTTTCGTAACACTAATTTGACCCAACTGGAGCTTGCAGAACAACTCCCCAGTCCTATGATATTCACGAATATGTAATGTCGCTGTGTCAGAACAGGGCTCCAGAGCGCTTTCGCCCGATTACTCGCCTAAAGGGAGCCGTATAATCCATCTGCATATTTCTGTTAATATTTTTAATTGTCTACAATCTCTGTTATGGCCAATCACATCAAACTTTAATCTTGAGGCGACTTATAATTCCTACTGAATATTCATGCGATATTTATCCAAATGAAATCTTCCCTGTAAGAGAAGAGATCGTGGGAGTTTTATTAATGCTGCGTGTGAAGTCAGTCTGAAAACATGTGTTTCTATATTGGCTATCCTGGTGTGCGGACATTTAACTGACTGATGCTAGAGCTAGGAATGACGTGGATATGCATTTGCCATGAGGTCAATTTATTTAGTGTGTGGCGTTTAGTGCTGGGAGTGCCCGTGGACATGTTCGGCTCGCCTGATGCAGGTCATTCTATTTGATGCCCCATAGGTACCTGCGCATCGGAGTGTGAGATGATGATTATGATGATGATGATGGATGATGATCTAGGGAGAGGATGAAACCTGGTGTCGGCACATAGACTTCACCTGTTTAGCAAGAGGAGATCAATGAAATGAGGTGTGGAGGATTAACCATTTACCAGCCATTATTAAAAAATCATAAAAATGGTTATCACCAGTTGCATTCCATTTGATTCGTTTCCACTCTCCAAGAGAAGCCTTTTAAATCGGTGTGGTGTGATACCGCTGTTGTAATGCAAGGACGAGAAAACTATGAGAAGTAATGAATGGTTCCTATTGAGCCCTGACAGCAATCCCTGTGACCATTTTGCACATCTCAATTCTGCATCTCAGTGTTGGGTTACGCCGCGGCAAAGCAAAGCAGTCGGAGATCCATGAAGCCTCCACTCTAGGGACGTGCAAGTCCGACGAGTCGGGTCACAGGTTTATATAGTGGACTGTTATCAGTATGTTTTAAACGTAGAAAGTAATCATCATTTCCTGCCTAAAAAATTACGCGAATATTCCGCAATAGAATGTTAAGAGATCTAGGATATTGGCATATTCATCAAGATACATTGACCATCATTTCATTTTATCCTAAATTAAATAACTATCCTAGTATTCCTACACTACATCAAATGAGAACTCTGTGAAAAGTTTCATTTATGGAAGGATTTTCCGTTTAATGACTTCAAATAACTTCGAATGTCAGTTACATAATGAGCAAATTATTAGCAACACAAACGGATATAGAAATGAAAAAAAATAATGTTACGTTAAAATTGAAATAACACCTAACTTCATGCTCTTGTTACAAAGAAATTATAACATCGTCAATCAAGAGAAAATCGAAAACAAAAGAGACAAAGTGTCCCACTGCTGAAGGCTTACGGTGAAAGATCTATTATCCATCACGCGTTTCGAAATAAATAACTGGGAATTATTGAATCGTCCACTTCAGAATACTGTTCCTACTCAAATATCTCATAATATTCCGTCATTCTAATTTAAATCATCGCATTATTTATCGGTAAAGTATCTACCTAGCAACTTGAAAACACCGTTATTCTAAATTCATAAATCATCATAAATGCAAGAGAAATGTTTGAAAGACACAGGATCGTAACATAATATGCCATCCATCAAAATCATGCATTTAAAAGACAGACTCAATCCTCTCGAACATTCATCGAAAACTGCAGCTAGATAAAGGACATCAATAGACATTGCAGCATCTACAATAACCTTCTCTAACTACGTTGATTCTGCGCCTCCGGATTCCACTGCGAAGTTTGGTCTGAAATAACTACATCAGCACTAGGCATCAACTCAAATGATCTACAAAATATCCAACTAGCAAAGAAATGATTTACTTACCATAGGAGATCATATTCCCTTTACAACATGATCCAATATCTTTACGTTACCGTTTATTTTGTGAAGATCTTAAACATCCCTTTAATACCGTGCGCTCTGGTCAATCTTGTATTTAAATAGGATAAATGTGACGACCATCTATTAGTGTTCGTGAGTGCAAAATCCTACAACACTATTCTTAATTACGGCCTCGTGCCTAAATAAATCATTCATCATAACGACATCAAAATTCACGCATGACCAACATAATTCCTAACGCCAATGCCATCATCAGGACATTCACATTACATCATCATAAAATACGCAATCCTAATGACACGTCTATAACCATCCACATTTCATTATCCGCATACATATTTTCAAAGATCCTACCGTATCAAACACCTTATCACGTCGCACAAATCGTCATGCACAGCGAATTCACAATACCTAGGAATAATCTATTCAGGCAATTACGTCAAAGACTACTAAATATGTTGCCGCATTAACACCATATCACCACAATAATATCACACTTCCATTATCAAACACCGTATTTCTGCACAAGCACATAATATTTGAAGACCATAGAATCGCACGTCGCAAATACCGAGCTCCTCCGAGGTATTTTGAGCCACGAGTTAAGTTAACGTTCATCACAATAACACCATTACGGTACCAATATCATCGATGCCGAAAAATCATTCCGTAAAACCTTGCTAGAAGACATTAAAAGAAAGCTTATACGACCCATCGCATATTATCACAACATAGACTGACTCACCGCACTAGACGCCACGATCATGAGTAATACAACGCAATGATTAACAAATAACGGTCGCCTTCAAGTTGAAAATTATACATGTCATAAATCGACATTAAAAATGAATACTACTCTACATCTAAAATAAGCAACTACATGGCGGAATATATAGACGATATTCAAGTACTCATCCTGGGTTGTTGCTCCACGACGGTGTCACCTTCCATGTTCAGCTCTCAACTATAAATATTATCCATTAGTGTCCATCACATTCCTGGCCAGATCCTTCGAGGTCCCTCTATTTTAGTTGTTCATGTTAATACGTGCAGTCATTTCATATGTATAACCAATAACTGACGATTCCATGTTACCTGAAACTCAGAGATATCAATTAGGACAGGTTCATACACCTTGATACAATTTTACAGTTCAATTAACACACTTGCCTTTGTGTTTTTCGATAACAAGATATCTTGTTTTACAATATAATATGTGTTTATAATATGCCAATATCACGTTAATATATCTCTCCAACACAATCTTTCTCCCACGAATTTTCGCTTCCGATCCTTCTAAGATACAGATTGAGAGTCAACTTCCTCAGAGATAAAAACAAATTCTACAACAACATAATAATCGTAGACGGTTTGCTTTTTAGAATTCTTCTATGCTTCCAGCTCCCATATGTTCTTGACAATTGGAAACATTTGACACATAATGCGTAACGATCTCGTATAAATCAGCTGTACTGGAAAAGGAACTTGTTTAATAATTGCTGCCTCGTATTTAGGTTAGTAATCGACAGTTTCATTCTTCATCTCGATCGTCGAATCGTGCGAGACTAGACGTACAAGGTATGGCCCTCTCATATAAACTTATTATTCACACATTTCATGGCCCTCAGTAACATTCTGTCATTGATATTCTGCCGTTCATGCACATTTCAGAAACTTTACTTGAGGAATGTGTATTATTCATTTAATCCTGCCCTATGTTCCACGATGTTTTATTGTCTACCAATATTTCCGAGGCACCACGGGGTTTAGAGCTTGTTATCAATTCACCGCTATCTTCAATTCAGCGATGCCGTTCACATAATTAGACAAGTCAACTGAACTCAAATTCACCTGGAGGTGTGATAACTGGACATAAGATTTCATTGACATTATTTCTCAACATAAACTTCCAATGTGTTCACCAATCTCATCCTGATATACATTGGAAGGTTATATTCCCCCTCTACTCAAAAATGAAATTTCGTATGAAAGGAGAAATTTCATGTTTATGCAAGATCTAATCATAATTCTCTTCTTCAATGAAATCGACTTTTATCACGTCTGAAATGATCGAAAATAACTCTATTCTTGAGATACTGTTATACAATATCCTGCCTTCCAGTCTTGTTTGAACTTCATCATTCGTCATCTGATCCGTCGGTCAGCAAATAAACATCCCAAGCATCTCCGTTTCCTTCGTCTTCCACAATGATATTAACTTCCTCCTCATCAACGATAGGGAAACTGTACTGCTTAAGACTCGAAGCATTGAAAATAGAAATGTTGTTGGAGTCCAAACTCTGTATTTTATATGCGTTATTGCCCAACGCTTCAATTACCTTCAATGGCCCGATATACAAATGTGCAAATTTGGAATAGAATTTGTCCGTAGGACAAGATACGGCTGGTTTTCTTACGAGAACATAGGTTCCAACCTCCAAAGGTTCTCGAAATTTCTTATGCCTTAGCTTCTTGAGACGTTTTTCGGCCTGCCTTTTCATACACGCCTGAGCTTGCTTTATGTTCTCTTCGATGCTAGGACTTTCTTCGACTGGTCTAGCAATGATCTCGTTCCAGGGGCGTCTTGGTTGTTCATTCATGTGAAGAATGCTTGGAATATTGCCGATAGACTCGTGCCATGTAAAATTTATACAATCGGATATTGTCGGTAAACATGAAGTCCATGTCCAATGACGTTCATGGCAGAAAATTCTACAATATTTTGCAATTTCTTTCATGACCCTCTCAGCCGCATTGGATTCAGGGTGTCTTATGGAACTAAACCGGTGTTGAATGTTCATTTTCCTTAAAGCTTCCGCAAATTCGTTTGACGTAAACTGCGTTCCATGGTCCGTTATTATGCATTTCGGTTTACCCATTTTTGGTATCGTTATTCTTTCTAAACTCCTAATAATGGACTTAGAGTTGGCCTTCCTAATGGGCTGAAGCGATACGAATTTTGACATTACGTCAAGGACTACCAATACAAAACGGTTTCCACGTTTACCTACGGGTAAACTCCCATACAAGTCCATGGCGTATACTTCCCTAGGACGGTCTCGTATTACAGCTATCGGTGGTTGATACAATAATACGGAGTTGTATTTCACCCTCTGACATATATCACAGGTTTTTACTATTCTACCTATGGTCCTCCGGAACCCAGTCCATGTGAACGTCTCTCCTATTGTAGCCGCTAATTTATCTAGTCCACCATGACCAATCATCCTATGGATGTACCATATGAGCTTACATCTTAATTTGCGTGGCACCACCACTCTTAATTTCTTCCGATCTTTATCTATGTATTTATACAAGATGCTATTCGCCAGCACATAATCATTTATTTGATCTTCGGGCCCATCGTTAGCTGATCTCCTCTGACAATACTCAATAATCTCTTTCAGAGATGAATCCTCAAGTTGCAACTCCGGCAATCGTTTTAGGCTCTCCAAACATTCCTCATCCTCTTGAGTTACTTCGATCATATTGACTTCCAGAGGCTCTTCTGTTGGATTTCGGCTTAGACTGTCTGCCAACACATTATTTTTACCCGGGCAAAACTCAATTCTTAAATTAAACTGCTGCGCATAAAGTGCCCATCGTGATACTCTCTCGCTGGATAATGTGGTTTTTAACACAAACGTTAGTGCCTTATGGTCCGTCCTAATGACTACCGGATACCCATACACTATTTTCCTCCACTGTTGTAATGCGTAAACAATGGCCAACATCTCAAGTTCAGTAGTCGTGTACTTAAGCTCATGGTTCCTCAATTTTCTACTAACGAAGGCCAAATAGTTTATATTGTTCTCCCCATTGTTCTCCTGATACAGAACAGCTCCAAATCCAACTGCTGAAGCATCGGATTGAATAATAAACTCACGATCAAAGTCCGGATATCCAAGTTTTATATTGTTAGCTAGTAATTCCTTCGCGTTAACAAAAGCTCGATCATGAATCTCATTCCACCGCCAGCGATTATTGGTCTTCAGTAAATCTTGCAGGGGAGCTAATATCTCTGTATATCTTGGACAGTGGCTAGCGAAAAATCTCGTCATTCCCAAGAACTGTCGGATATGCTTAATCCTTCTGGGCTTCGGAAAGTTACATATGGCCTGTATCTTAACTGGGTTTGGTCTTATACCAGTTCCGTCAATTACATGTCCAACAAACAAGATTTCGGATTGTCAGAATTTCGACTTGGACCGATTGATTTTGAATCCAGCCTCATCCAAATTACTTAGCAGCTGTTCCAACTTGACTACATGCTCCTCGAAAGTTGCTGTCGCCAGTACGATGTCATAAACATAAATGGTTATAAATTCTTTTACTTCCGGCTTCAAGTTCCTGTCTAGAGCTCATATAAGCGCGACGCGGAGTTAGAAATGACAAATGGGAGTCTTTCAAAGATATACGTTTGATTATCAAACATGAAACCAGTAAATAGTCTGGATTTACTCTCCAAGACTATGTGGAAGTATGAGGAAGTCAAATCTAATATCGTGAAAAATCTCTTGTTCCGAAATCTTCTTATTATCTCCTTTATTACTGGAGCTTTGTCATACTCAGGAATTAACTTGGCGTTGACCTGTCTCGCATCAATACACACACGAATCGACCCGTTACTTTTTCTTACCACTACCAGAGGACTAACGAATGGTGAATGTGCTTTAGATATTATGCCATTATCAATCATTTCCTGTATTACCTTCCTAGCCTCGGGCATGAATTTATCTGGTATTGGGTACGGTTTGATCTTAAACGGCCTCCAATCCTTCACTAATAACTTGTACTCAAAGTTCCTTATTGCTCCAGGCTGGTTCTTAAAAGCATTGCTATACCTTTTTAGCAGATTCTCAATTATCCCTTGCTGCTCAGGACTTCCTCCTATTCCACTGTCAACTGTATGTCCACATACAGCATCTTCTGTGTCATATCTTTCCATTATCTTCTCGGCAACATGTGTAGCTTCATTTATTGAAATGTTCATGGTTTTCTGTAGCTCACTCGTTTCCTTGTTCTCTATTCTAGCTGTAATATCCTGTCCTCCTTCACCGTCACATCTGATCCTTATTTCTTCTCTATTTAAATCAATTATTATGTTGTTTTCCCTGATGAAGCCGGATCCAATAATTAAGTTGTATTGGATTTTATCCATGACTACAAATGGGTGTTCCATTAAATTTCCTCCAATCTCTATTGGCAAATAAGTTTGTATCTTGCATTTCGTAACCTTGTCTGGGATTATGCCCTTGATTTTCATATTGGCTATCGGAATTACAGGTAAGTGTGTTTTGTCTTGTAACTCTGAGAATAATATCTTGGAGATGATACTAATACTCGCTCCAGTGTCCAATAATGACAACACTCGAATACCCAGTATTGTGACATAAATAACGGGTAGTCCTCTCTTTAATTTCGTTCCTTCAAGTTGACCGTCTTCGTGCAGCAATTCCTCGGGTTCAAATTCCCACGATTCGATTCCAGCTATAACACATTCGTGTTGCTTATAATTTGGATTTAATTTACTAATTCTATCATCTATTGCTGATTCCAAAATGAAGTTTTTTTTCACCCCGTCATTGCCTTGATTATTCTTGTCAAATGGTGTGGCTGCGGGATTTAACGTTTTATCGGCGCTTTCTTTTCTTTGCTCCTGCTGATACAACAGACTAGTCGCGCCCACGCAATCAGCATTCATATCTTGATTTAATATTGCTCGTTCCCATTGTTTGCCTTCCTGCTGTTTTCTTAATTCGCTAAGGTACCTTTCCCTTTCTTTGTTTATCTCCTCGTCCTGTCGAATATCTGACTGTCTCAAATTTTCTCGATACCTGTTTCTGCGATACGGCCATTTGTCTCTGTTCCGATTCCACTTTGTATTTCTGTAGTACCTAGGATATCTTCGCTCTTCGTTTGGAAACGGTGTCCACTTCTGGCGCGTCTTACCACTCTTCTCATCCCTATGTTCCATTCTTCTGTAGCCTTCATTCGCCACAGGTCTATCTCCTTGACCATGACTATTGTATCTCTCGTTCCTTTTTACACCTTCATCTCCTGCTGGTGTTACAACATTTACCGTCGGATCGACGTGTCTTACTATGCGGCTATTAGTATGCGTTGTCGTGCTGTCAATTTGTCGAAGTATTGACTCCGCTTGCACGGCTGATTGAATGTTCGCCGCCGTCAATAATCTCTGTATATCCGCGGGAAATTGTTTGACTATTGCCCGTACCATTTCTGTCTCTGTAGGTGGAGAATCAAGCTCTTTCAACCGATGAAATTGCATCGTGAAGTACTCTGCAAATCTACTCGGTCCCGATAGAGAATATTTCTTTGAGTATAGTTCGAGTCTGATTCCTTGTTGAACGTCGACTCCCCAGAATTTGTCCAAGAAAGCTTGTTTGAAGCCTGCATAGTCTTCAAAAACGTAGCGGAAAGCCTTAAACCAAATGAGTGGTGCACCTTCTAGGTGTTTCTCCACTGTCTTTAACTGACGCTCCGTGGATACCTTCGCTTCCCTAAAGTACTGTTCTATCTCTCTTAGGAAACCACGAGGAGTCATACTGGATCCTATGTTCCCGTTAAATTTCTAAGGCCTATCCTCATAAGTACGTATAATGTTAACAATCTGGGTTCCATTTCCTGTATGAACTGTCCCGTTGTCGTTAATATCAACGCTAAGCTGCGATATCTCAAATTGACTGTTTACTTCAGTCTTCCTTCCATCCTCAATTATTGTCTGTCGGTCGGTCAAAGATGATACCAAATTTCTGTTTGTTTCACTTTCAATCCTCAAGTTCTGTACGTCCTTTTGAATAGCATTCAAATCGTCTTTTAATCCTTTTATTTGCTGATTCATCGAAGCTTTATTCTCGTCGGATTCTTCCGTTATCAAATTGAATCTGTCATTGATTTGTTCTCTTGCTTGGGCTATCTCCTTCCGTATATTCTCATTGGTGATATTGACTTCATCCGTTACTTTCTTGAGTTTTACGTCCCAATTATTATCAGACTCTTTCATCTTCTCCTGCATCACATCTACTTATTCTTTGAGCTCTTTAAGGTCATGGTCAACTTGGACTTGCAACTCTCGGATGCTCGACTTAAAATCATCCTTCAATTCTTCAAATTTTTCTTGAAAATTTCTCTTATTCTCATTCATTGCCGCATTCACTTCTTCTTTTAAATTTAATACTTCTCCTTGTACTTCAGCGACTTTCGATCCTAACGATACAATTTCTTCTTGCATTACCTTCATGATTTCTTGTACCATATCAGTGATTCTGTCAAAAGTTCCTTGCATTTTCTCGTGTGATTCGTGGATTTCTGCCCTAGTAGTATCCTGTGATTCCTGGATTTTCTTCTCCGTATTTTCTTGCGACTCACGCACTTCCTGAATCCTTTTCTCAGTATTTTCTTGTGACTCGCGTACTTCCAGTATTCTCTTTTCTGTACTTTCTTGTGCTTCCTGAATTCTCTTTTCTGTACTCTCTTGCGATTCTTGCATTTTATTCATTTTCCCAGCGAGCTCCTCCAACAATAACTTTACTTGTGCAAGAGACGCCATCCTAGTTTCCTATATTGTTCCTTATTAAGAATATATAACTCTCAATCTCTCTATACAGTCCTTAGCCAGTGTTCCCACAACACCTATACTTGCCTAACAACCTCACAAATAAAATTCAATAAATTGAACGTATGGGTCTCTCCGGATCTGACCCGAAATATGACGGACATCCAACAATAAGTGACACGGAACAACATATCGTGCTATCCAAGTTAAATGACTCAATATCCCGATTAACAAGAGCTGAAGTTTTACGGAATATCCTTCCATAATGTCATAAAATAAAATTAAGTAAAATCGTAGTACTGATTAACGGACAAATCCTTCCCATATTATTCATAAAATATACGAAAATAAATAAATATTTCAAACATCCTTCACCAATGACGTTATAAATTCAATGCTCTCTCTGATTACCAATGTCGTCTCAAGTTTTCTGTTTTTTTAGTAAAATAATCTCTACTCTGTTCTCTTCATCTTGAATTCCACTGATAGGCATTAAAAGATGATGTATACAGCTCAAGTCCACTACCAGGCGATAAATAATTCAACTCTAGCCGTTGGGTGATAAAATAATTCAACTCTAGCCCCACAGTTGGGTGACAAATAAAATTATATACCCTATATGAGCCCTGACAGCAATCCCAGTGACCATTTTGCACATCTCAATTCTGCATCTCAGTGTTGGGTTACGCCGCGGCAAAGCAAAGCAGTCGGAGATCCATGAAGCCTCCACTCTAGGGACGTGCAAGTCCGACGAGTCGGGTCACAGGTTTATATAGTGGACTGTTATCAGTATGTTTTAAACGTAGAAAGTAATCATCATTTCCTGCCTAAAAAATTACGCGAATATTCCGCAATAGAATGTTAAGAGATCTAGGATATTGGCATATTCATCAAGATACATTGACCATCATTTCATTTTATCCTAAATTAAATAACTATCCTAGTATTCCTACACTACATCAAATGAGAACTCTGTGAAAAGTTTCATTTATGGAAGGATTTTCCGTTTAATGACTTCAAATAACTTCGAATGTCAGTTACATAATGAGCAAATTATTAGCAACACAAACGGATATAGAAATGAAAAAAAATAATGTTACGTTAAAATTGAAATAACACCTAACTTCATGCTCTTGTTACAAAGAAATTATAACATCGTCAATCAAGAGAAAATCGAAAACAAAAGAGACAAAGTGTCCCACTGCTGAAGGCTTACGGTGAAAGATCTATTATCCATCACGCGTTTCGAAATAAATAACTGGGAATTATTGAATCGTCCACTTCAGAATACTGTTCCTACTCAAATATCTCATAATATTCCGTCATTCTAATTTAAATCATCGCATTATTTATCGGTAAAGTATCTACCTAGCAACTTGAAAACACCGTTATTCTAAATTCATAAATCATCATAAATGCAAGAGAAATGTTTGAAAGACACAGGATCGTAACATAATATGCCATCCATCAAAATCATGCATTTAAAAGACAGACTCAATCCTCTCGAACATTCATCGAAAACTGCAGCTAGATAAAGGACATCAATAGACATTGCAGCATCTACAATAACCTTCTCTAACTACGTTGATTCTGCGCCTCCGGATTCCACTGCGAAGTTTGGTCTGAAATAACTACATCAGCACTAGGCATCAACTCAAATGATCTACAAAATATCCAACTAGCAAAGAAATGATTTACTTACCATAGGAGATCATATTCCCTTTACAACATGATCCAATATCTTTACGTTACCGTTTATTTTGTGAAGATCTTAAACATCCCTTTAATACCGTGCGCTCTGGTCAATCTTGTATTTAAATAGGATAAATGTGACGACCATCTATTAGTGTTCGTGAGTGCAAAATCCTACAACACTATTCTTAAATACGGCCTCGTGCCTAAATAAATCATTCATCATAACGACATCAAAATTCACGCATGACCAACATAATTCCTAACGCCAATGCCATCATCAGGACATTCACATTACATCATCATAAAATACGCAATCCTAATGACACGTCTATAACCATCCACATTTCATTATCCGCATACATATTTTCAAAGATCCTACCGTATCAAACACCTTATCACGTCGCACAAATCGTCATGCACAGCGAATTCACAATACCTAGGAATAATCTATTCAGGCAATTTACGTCAAAGACTACTAAATATGTTGCCGCATTAACACCATATCACCACAATAATATCACACTTCCATTATCAAACACCGTATTTCTGCACAAGCACATAATATTTGAAGACCATAGAATCGCACGTCGCAAATACCGAGCTCCTCCGAGGTATTTTGAGCCACGAGTTAAGTTAACGTTCAACACAATAACACCATTACGGTACCAATATCATCGATGCCGAAAAATCATTCCGTAAAACCTTGCTAGAAGACATTAAAAGAAAGCTTATACGACCCATCGCATATTATCACAACATAGACTGACTCACCGCACTAGACGCCACGATCATAAGTAATACAACGCAATGATTAACAAATAACGGTCGCCTTCAAGTTGAAAATTATACATGTCATAAATCGACATTAAAAATGAATACTACTCTACATCTAAAATAAGCAACTACATGGCGGAATATATAGACGATATTCAAGTACTCATCCTGGGTTGTTGCTCCACGACGGTGTCACCTTCCATGTTCAGCTCTCAACTATAAATATTATCCATTAGTGTCCATCACATTCCTGGCCAGATCTTTCGAGGTCCCTCTATTTTAGTTGTTCATGTTAATACGTGCAGTCATTTCATATGTATAACCAATAACTGACGATTCCATGTTACCTGAAACTCAGAGATATCAATTAGGACAGGTTCATACACCTTGATACAATTTTACAGTTCAATTAACACACTTGCCTTTGTGTTTTTCGATAACAAGATATCTTGTTTTACAATATAATATGTGTTTATAATATGCCAATATCACGTTAATACATCTCTCCAACACAATCTTTCTCCCACGAATTTTCGCTTCCGATCCTTCTAAGATACAGATTGAGAGTCAACTTCCTCAGAGATAAAAACAAATTCTACAACAACATAATAATCGTAGACGGTTTGCTTTTTAGAATTCTTCTATGCTTCCAGCTCCCATATGTTCTTGACAATTGGAAACATTTAACACATAATGCGTAACGATCTCGTATAAATCAGCTGTACTGGAAAAGGAACTTGTTTAATAATTGCTGCCTCTTATTTAGGTTAGTAATCGACAGTTTCATTCTTCATCTCGATCGTCAAATCGTGCGAGACTAGACGTACAAGGTATGGCCCTCTCATATAAACTTATTATTCACACATTTCATGGCCCTCAGTAACATTCTGTCATTGATATTCTGCCGTTCATGCACATTTCAGAAACTTTACTTGAGGAATGTGTATTATTCATTTAATCCTGCCCTATGTTCCACGATGTTTTATTGTCTACCAATATTTCCGAGGCACCACAGGGTTTAGAGCTTGTTATCAATTCACCGCTATCTTCAATTCAGCGATGCCGTTCACATAATTAGACAAGTCAACTGAACTCAAATTCACCTGGAGGTGTTATAACTGGACATAAGATTTCATTGACATTATTTCTCAACATAAACTTCCAATGTGTTCACCAATCTCATCCTGATATACATTGGAAGGTTATACTATCTGTATAAACAAATCTGTAGAGGTCCTCTGCCAAAATATTCGTTCTCTTGTATATTTTGGGACATCCATTTCAGCTGAACTCATGACCGTAGGCGTATAAGTGATTTTTAGCCATCGTGTACGATTCCTGTCTTTTTGCCATCACGAGAGAACAACTGAATACTTTTCGATGAAACTTCATTTAGAGTCTACCCATCCATGAGCAGTTTTTAACATCCATACGATTAAAAAATCACTCTGTGTGGAAAGCAAAAAGTTACTAAATTCTTCCTCATACACTGCATATTCTCCGTAACATGTACACTCTTTATAAAAATGTCCACATAAATGTTTTCTTACTCTTGAAGTATTGGAGTAGATTAAAGGTTTCGGTGTTGCTTCTGTTCCAAGGAACAACGTTTGTTATCATTCGTGTAAACGCGAGGCTGTTAATACTGATTATTCCTAATAAAGATTCTGCCCCTTCTCATCTCCGATATATGACGTTACTGTCAATGTTCGCAGTTAATGCGGTAGACCTATTCATCCTCATAACTGCCACCATTCTCTCCTCAGATCATGAGGGCTATACGACAAACATTACCTCGTTCACAATATTAGCATATTGGTTATCACTGACTATAATTCAAAGGTGAAGAAGTATATTGGGATTTTTTTTAAATTGGGAAGCACGTCAATGAAATTATAAGTTACATTCTCTGCAGATGCACAAAACCTAACCCGTCAACTACGTGTACAACTACTAGTTACTTATGCAATATTCAACTACTAATACTACTACTACTACTACTACTACTACTAATAATAATAATAATAATAATAATAATAATAATAATAATAATAATACAGAGTGATCAGATATGCTTTACTCCGGCACCCGCAGTGTTTTACCTATGGGCGAGCTCCCCACTCGTTCGCCGTACGCGGCAAGGTGATGACGCGGTATGCTCTCACATGTTTACCTTTGTTTTGTATGTGCGCGCATCCCCGCTAGCTGACCTTTTATACGTGTTCGACAACACAATCGTATTTCAGCTGTTCCCAAGTGTGTGTGTTTTGTTATTTTCTTCATTCTGTAATTAGATGTGAAGTGTATTATGGATCGTGCGTGTCTTTATGTGTGATTCATATGTGTTAACTCAGTCATCTCGTGAAGTTCAAAGACGGTTTCAAGAAAGATTTCCAGGTTTACACGTTCCAAATCATAAATTATTATTATTATTATTATTATTATTATTATTATTATTATTTTACGGGGTACAGTTTCTCCGTCCCGTTGAACTGCGCGCCTTCTAGATGACCATCTGTGCTATGAATCTTGAATTAATGTAATTGAAGATACTTGGAACTTTAACCTTCAGATGTCTCTACTATCGGCATATGTGCCCCCTCTGGCGGGATTACGGAAAATTATTTTTTAATGTCTGTAAACCTTAAGTTTTTGTAGATTGCTTGTTTTCCATGTGCTAAGGTTGTCGACACTCCTACGGCTTCCTTCTTCCTCAGTTATTAAAAAATCAGGATTTTTGTGTATATTTCTCTAGCCAATTAAAATTGAGGGTGTGTACAGGTATTCTGCCTAGCTCAAATGAGTTCTGGAATGTTCCCTCTGAGATGCTATAAAAGCTGGCGCTTTAGAGCTGTATTGTCATCTTCATCGCTCCGGTCTAGTGTGTGTGTGGCGTAATAGGAGGCAGGGGCTGTATGCCCACATTCGGAATGCCCAACAATTCAAGGTAATGACAGACATATCTTAACATGTGATCGCTTAAGGCAGATAACTTGAGGGGAAGGTTTCAAATCGCTTAAGGCAGATAACTTGAGGGGAAGGTTTCAAATCGCTTAAGGCAGATAACTTGAGGGGAAGGTTTCAAATCGCTTAAGGCAGATAACTTGAGGGGAAGGTTTCAAATCGCTTAAGGCAGATAACTTGAAGGGAAGGTTTCAAACTTCTTTGATTAATGTAAGATTCTAAAATAACTGATTAAATATAAACTTTTGGCAAGTCTTAGGAAGACCCTGCTGGTAAACATGTAATTTAGGGAATAAAGAGTGTTCACCCTGTGTTAATTCCCATTCAACTTGGTATGGGGTGACTAAGATTTTCTAAACCTCTAAATTCTTCACACTGCTTTGATACTTAATATGTCGCATCTAGTCACCCCTCTACAACTTCGGGCCATAAGCCCATTTAAAGATTTTCCAAAGGAGTGCAAGTGTTTCGCTTCCTGGCCTTTTGTTTATGGCCGATCGTCTGAGACCTTTTATTTTTGCATTAAGGCCATTTAGTATGGGCATTTATTGTCCCCGTTTAAAGTGTAATTACCGAAAGACAGGTGTGTAAATGACTGTTGAGTAGAAGTGCGTGTAAACACAATTTTGAACTTTATTTAGCGTATTTTTGTAAGAAGATTGTGCCTCTGAGTGGCTGAGCTGTATTACAGGTTGGAGCTCAGTCTCCTAGAATGTAAGGGAGGGGAGCAAATAAGCTCTTGTAAAATAGTGTACCTTTAGAGCTACAATGCTCATTCCTCGTAAACGATTGTGTCGATAATCTTCTATAATGTACCTAATTCTTTACTTTAAGTCATTGTTATTGTGGGAACTGACGAGCTCATATTTATATTATTATTATTATTATTTATCCAGATGTTCTAACGACAAATTTTAAAATAAAAAAAAGGAAACAAGTAAAATTTCAAAATGTAGTGCTTTAACTTATGCTCTGATCATTTCACTGTCCACCCATTCACCCCAGCAACTTTCATACCGCTCTGTTCAACAATATTTCGGAAAAGAATAAAATTATAATAATATAATAATACTAATACATTTCAGGAAACTGGATGTATCCAGCCTAAGAAAACAAAAAGCAGCGCAGAGTTCTCACCGAAGAAAAAATTAGATGACATTGGTCGTAGCTTGGAAAATTCTCCGAAACGGTCACTTCACCGTCCTGCAGAACGAGTGGGAATTCCATACGAGTCTGTGCAAATGAGTACAAATTATTATTGTACTTAAAATCGTTTAACATAACTGTGGCACTTACACTTCAAGCAGGTAACCCAGAAAGAGGAGTCTGGACAATGGACAAATGCACCCACATTTAATTTTCTTCTCGGACGAGGACTGGTTGGTTTATGTTGTGCCGTAAGTGGTGAAAGAGTAATGGGACCCTTTATTTTTTCTTATTTAATATTTTAAACGGTTGATCTGTTACTTGTCCGCCTCTGTGGTGTAGTGGTTAGCGTGATTAGTTGCCACCCCCGGAGGCCCGGGTTCGATTCCCGGCTCTGCCACGAAATTTGAAAAGTGGTACGAGGGCTGGAACGTGGTCCACTCAGCCTCAGGAGGTCAACTGAGTAGAGGTGGGTTCGATTCCCATCTCAGCCATCCTCGAAGTGGTTTTCCGTGGTTTCCCACTTCTCCTCCAGGCGAATGCCGGTATGGTACCTAACTTAAGGCCACGGCCGCCTCCTTCCCTCTTCCTTGCCTATCCCTTCTAATCTTCCCATCCCTCCACAAGGCCCCTGTTCAGCATAGCAGGTGAGGCCGCCTGGGCGAGGTACTGGTCATTCTCCCCAATTGTATCCCCCGACCAAGAGTCTGAAGCTCCGGGACACTGCCCTTGCGGCGGTAGAGGTGGGATCCCTCGCTGAGTCCGAGGGAAAAACCGAACCTGGAGGGTAAACAGATGATGATGATGATGATGATGATGATGATGATGATGATGATGATGATGATCTGTTACTTATATGAATATCATAATCCCCGTTTTTCAGACAATTAAGCGACAGGGAACCTGAATTTGCATATTTTCAACAGGATTCTATCACTGTTCACACTGGGAACAGTTCCATGAGAGAAATTATAGTTTTTCCACAAAACAGAGGTATTAGTAACGGATTTTTGGCCCCCCGATCTTCCGATGTATCCACCAGCGTTCCTTATGTCTGGGGTGATTTAAAAAATTGCCGTATACATGACGAGCTCGCAAAAAGTCCAAGAACTGAAACATAATGTTTGTCAGGGAATTGACAGGATTCCTCAATGTGAACCACAGCGAGTGATGGACAATTCCCTAACCAGGTGCCAAAATCACCTTCTTTCATAATTTGGTAAGTACTGAATTTCTTAATATTGCTTGCATTAGCCTACTGGGGTATGGTGTTTACCTTCGTGCAGCTGACCATGACCCGCACGACGCAAACCCCACAGTCTACCGAGAAGGTTGACTATACAATACAGCATTCGAGAGACGATGGGTTCGAAACAGTTGACTCACCTACAAATACTCCAGAATTGCACACGAGAAGATAACGTCATTTCTGTGTCCTTACAGCAAACCTTGCTCAAACCCCACCGTCGATAACTCTCTACAAGGTTTCCCATCTTCCTACTAGTGAATTCTGAAGCTGTGGTTAAATTAAGGACAAGCTCTTTTCCAACTAGGCATCATCGGAAAACTGTACAAATTCATGCGACATTAAACCACTAGCACAAAAAGAAAAAACAGCATGCACAAGATATGATTTAAAATACCGCGGCCCTCTTTCATTGACATAAGAACCCGTATGACGAAATATGAAAGAGGACAACGGGGCGCCCAAGAACCGTCACCACGAACGGCTTCTCCTACAGGTGTTACAGTCCCCAAAACTCCGCGTTCGTTATTGGGTCCTAGTGGCAGAGCTGGTGAGCAGTCAGTTATAAGGCGAATATGAAAATAGGAGTTCCGACCGCTCGGTGAATGAGACTACCGGGTAGTGAAAGGGTAGAGCGGTAAAAGACAAGAACACTAAAAATTCCTTAGCCCTCACAAACCAAATATTAGTTCGGGCGCAAAAGAGCAACAGCTAACCAAGCGATATCGGAGATCCCGGACCTCAGAAGTACGATCGGTGTTCTGTTACAGGTGGAGAACATAACGCTCTGCAACAGATTATTCTTGCCAAACATCAGTCAGCCTTATTTGTGCACTGCTATGCACACAAGTTAAACCTAGTACTAAAAAGATCTGTTAAAGACATTAAGGAATGCAAAGCACCGGTATTCTTTGAAGCCATAACTCGGTTCGCATTTTTTTTCTCGAGATCTTCAAAGAGAAAAGCTGCATTTCATGGGTTGAAAGCTGTCTGGCCCTAGAGAATGGACTAAGAATATATTTGCGCTTTTTTGATACTAGCATAATTGCATGGGCAGCGTAACTATTAGCTTACATTCGGGAGATGGTAGGTTCGAAACCCACCATCAGCATGCTTTAAGATATTTTCCGCGGTTTTCCATTTTCAGCTCAGTTAAATGCTGGATCTGCACCTTAATTCAGTCCATCACCGCTTCCTTCCCAGTCCTAACCATTTCCTATTCAATCGTACCCGAAAACTTTTCTAAGTTAGCGCAGCGTTAAACCATTAGCAAAAAAAAAGAAAAGTTTCCCGACCAGGGAAAAAGTATAATGCCACGTGGTAACTTTTGAGTTTTTAAATCTTAGGAAAAATCTAAGCCATCTTATTCTTGTGTTTAATAGAAGTGAAATATTATATGCGTAATTCGAGTTTCAATTCACAATTCTAAGAGCTAATGCCTTTTCTTTCAATGGCTGTTCGTTTCAGTGTAATTGCCACAACCGAACCTCTTCTTGATGTCATCCAAATACTTCATCCTAGGTCTTCCTCTTCCTTTCTTTCCCAGCACTTTCTCTTGAAGAATGTTAGTGATGAGAATGTTGTGTCTCATGACATGTCCAATAAATTTCAAGTTCCTGTTTTCCATTTCCTTTAATAATCTTCGCTCTTCGTCAACTTCCCTTAAGACTTCCAGGTTGTTTTTTCTTTCCCACCTCGCGTACTAAGAAACATCGTTCGTGACTTGGGATGCCAGTAGAAATTTTCTCAACGAGTGAGAAGGAATGTCCAAAGAATACATGCGATCTGTTTTGTTAGCAAGTATCCATAGGTTAATTCTAGATTCGAAGCATATTTCACTTCGCTTTCAAAGGTACATCATCCAGCGTTCATGCTCTCATACCAAGTACTGATACGTAAATTAGTACCAGCACTACAATAACAATGATCGCAGGTTATTAGACTGAACGGTAGCGCACACAGTTACGACAATGTACTGATAAAGCACGAGGTAACAACAACAAATTACATCAATATAAGCTTACAAATGTGTTAACTGATCCAGGCGAGGATGTGTGAAGCCTGCTCTGTGATCTGTGACAAGTAATATCAGATTTGTGAGATAATATCATAGCTCACGCTTGAGCCAATACAGTACTGTCTCCACGATGGAACTGGGAAGCCAGGGTTAGTGGGTCGAACCAGGGATTCAGGGATTCGCAGTAACAGTTCTAGAAATAGATTCACAATTCTCTCATGGAAATCTTAGTTTAGCAACCTCTTAGAGTCCTTAAGAAATGTATCGCTAATTAGACTACTCCCTAAAACAATTGTGACCACGACAATAGCACTGGTCATATTGGAAATTCAATACGCACACACGTATACAGGAAGGATTGCCTTCGATGGATAAGGGAGGGCATGAAAAGCTATGCTCATTGAAACTGCATGACAAAAATCGCTCAGCGACCTTTATACGATTTAAGACGGTGATTATGAAATTATTATTTTTTCCCACCTTTCTCTCAATTATCTGGGTTAGGATCTACTGTGCAAAAAGCCCTGTTTTAGGGCCGGGTTCACTTCCGGACACAACCTTACGTAGAGTGATATATTCACTATTGCGTGTCTTAGTGGTCCTTGGTGTGATTATTCAAACGTGGCTGAAACGTGGCCGGGAATTGAACCTGGTACCCTATAAACGGCGCTGATCATTCATCCAAGGAGCCGGATATCATAACACGTTTTTCAATCCATGGAATTCCCAATAGTCTACAATAACAGCCCATTTCAAAAGTATCAAGTGTCTTAATATCAACACGAGTCTGTTATGAGTTGTAACGACTCGTAAGGACACCTAAGAAGTTGCCTGGTACTGTGCCCGACAGAGGGGTGTAAAAAAACAGGAAGAGGATTCGATTTGCATGTATTTCTTTAAAAAGCTCAGATACAATAAAATGCAAAAACCAGTTTTTAAAAATCTATTCACTTTGAAACTGTAAAAATGCAGTAGATAATTCATCGAAATGGGATCAGCAGCTCTTTTACATATGAGAAAAATGTACAATCACTTATGCACGTTTGTTTTTCAGTTGAAAAATTGCCAAGAATATGTTTTTCCACGGCCCGTTGCATCTTTCCATGCAATGTTCTTTATTGGTTGTTATAATACACTGTATTATTGTAACGTGCATGATAATGATGTTCAATAGTCTGAAAGTTTGCGATAGGCAAGGACAGGCATTGTTGATTAAAGATAATACCTTAATTTAATAGCCCGCTACTATTAGAGATAATGAGTGAATAGTAGTTGGGATGTGTGAATGTCCTGTCTTGTGAGGTAATAGACTATATAAGAATTTCATGGAACTTTTCCTGAATTTTGCATTGCTTCTCCTTAAATAAATTACTTTACAGTGGCCACTTTGCGGAAGTAATAGAGTTGATAAGTGATACATTCTTCATAAGGATCTGTCGTGAGTATACTCGTCCCCGAATCACGTCGGACTGTCTATGTGAAGGCATACTTAAGAACACCATAGTTACTTGACTGGAGTAGAGTCCTATAAATTCACACCTAGAAATACCCAGATTAGTAGTTTATCCAGATATGCTGTAGCCAGAATGACTAATTTTGTGCTTATATGAAGTACGAAGAAGTATTTCAATTCAAGTTTTGGTATAAAATAATGATGTTATTGGATTAATTTTTAATTTCGTGTGGCTATTTCTAGCCGAGTGCAGCCCTTGTAAGGCAGACCCTCCGATGAGGGTGGGCGGCATCTGCCATGTGTACGTAACTGCGTGTTATTGTGGTGGAGGATAGTGTTATGTGTGGTGTGAGGTGCAGGGATGTTGGGGACACCACAAACACCCAGCCCCCGGGCCATTGGAATTAACCAATGAAGGTTAAAATCCCCGACCCGGCCGGGAATCGAACCCGGGACCCTCTGAACCGAAGGCCAGTACGCTGACCATTCAGCCAACGAGTCGGACATGTTATTGGATTTAGTCCCACTAACTACTTTTTCGTTTTCGGAGATGCCGAGGTTCCGGAATTCTGTTCCTCGGGAGTTCTTTCACGTGCCAGTAAATCTACCGACACGAGGCCGACGTATTTGAGCACCTTCAAATACTACCGTTCTGAGCCAGGATCGAACCTGCCAAGTTGGGGTCAGAAGGCCAGCACCTCAACCATCTAAACCACTCAGCCCTGCATTTGGTTCAATAGAACATTTTGTGTACTGTCATGAACGTGCACGAGTTCGCGGATTTTGATAAGTTATACAAGTGTTCAATAATTACATGTTTTCAACAAATCATCCATCAGCTTCAAGACAAAGATATTTAGATAAAGGAAGAAGGACAAACAACCAATCTGCTATTCTATTGGAACTTTCAGCATCATCTTCAAGAAAACAAATTAAGATTTCCTATTAGTGAGAAACTAGCAGTCTTATTCTACTTCTCATTATTAAACTCAGTTGGTTCCCTGGACATATGTTGTAGATATTATTAAGCCACAAGTTATCCTGATTTCATGTTAGTTAATTTCATGCAGTGAACAGTGTATGTTTACCTAGTTAGATTTTCGTATAGATTCAGTATTAGATATTTTCAGTGCTCTTACTTCCTTAGTAAACAGTTACTTGACAGGAGTACAGTCCCATAATTTAATGCAAATCTACACCTGGAAATTGGTAGTTCATCCAAATTTGCTGTAGCAAGAATTACTAATTGTGTAAGGTCGATTCTGTTTTCGGAATTGGATTCCTGAAACATCAAATCCTGAGCACTATTCATTTCAAGTGTGACGTATTTAATTTTTCTTTGAATACATGTTTATTTCAAAAATTACTTTCCTGAAGTCCGACATTTCTTATTCTTTGTACTTTGTACGGCCACATTCCATACTGCTTTACAGATGAAATGTTTATTGAAATCGATTAAGACATTCATAAGTCAGAAAATGTACACTTCCATAAAAAAGATGCTTTTTTACACATATGAATTTATTTCCGGTCCGCTTCTGTGGTGTAGTGGTTAGTGTGATTAGCTGCAAACCCCGGAGGCCCGGGTTCGATTCCCGGCTCTGCCACGAAATTCGAAAAGTGGTACGAGGGCTGGAACGGGGTCCGCTCAGCCTCGGGAGGTCAACTGAGTAGAGGTGGGTTCGATTCCCACCTCAGCCATCCTGGAAGTGGTTTTCCGTGGTTTCCCACTTCTCCTCCAGACAAATGTCGGGATGGTACCTAACTTAAGGCTATGGCCGCCTCCTTCCCTCTTCCTTGTCTATTCCTTCCAATCTTCCCATTCCCCCGCAAGGCCCCTGTTCAGCATAACAGGTGAGACCGCCTGGGCGAGGTGCTGGTCATCCTCCCCAGTTGTATACCCGACCCACAGTCTGAAGCTCCAGGACACTGCCCTTGAGGCGGTAGAGGTGGGATCCCTCGCTGAGTCCGAGGGAAAAACTGACCCTGGAGGGTAAACAGATAAGAAGGAGAATTTATTTCCGAATCAAACAAGTAAGACACTGACGGAAACATAAAAGTATTGGAAAGTTTTAATTTTAAAAGGTAAGGTCCATTTGTCCACCTTACAGCTTACAGAGTTTTACGAAGAATAGTCCGGTTGAATTCATGTAGTTCCCCTTCAACATGGTTAATGTGGCACTAAACCACTACTAACTTTTCAGTTAAGCGTCTCTTTGGGTGTTATGATTAAAAGAATATTAATGTAATGCCACTGTAGGAAAGTAGAATATCATCATTCTCCTTTAAATTCTCTCTCTGATAGGTTTCGTTGAATACAGGAATGACAAAAATCGTGTATTTTCCTAGAAAGAAGGCCAATAGAGGGAACATTAAGTAGAATCATGATATCTTACACTTAAATTGGAGTTATTCAAAATAATGTGGTACAGTAAAGTGACATCGTGGTTGCGATCCTTGATATTCTATTAGAAGTGTTTTCGCAGACCGAAGTATCTTTACAACCTTCTGTATTCAGATCAGATAACTTAGTGAACTCGGTTATGAAGGGTAAGAGAGGCACATGCAGGGAGTGCAAGGGAGTGCAAGGGAGTGAATGAAGAATCATTATATCTTACACTTAAATTGGAGTTAACGAATAAGAATGTAGGAAGAAAGAACAGGTGGTAACAATAGCACAGAGTACTCGAAATGTAGATATGAAAGATACGGTATATATTCGATAAGAAAGCTGTGCGTATGAAGCGGCGTTAATTGCGCAGTCATATGAGGTGAATGGAAAATGAGAGGTATCCCTAGGAGTATAGTGAACTTTATTATTATTTGTTACTTAAAATTTGCTTTACGTCTCACCGACACAGATGGGTCTTCGGCGACGACGGTATAGGAAACGGTTAGGATTGGGAAGGAAGCGGCCGTGGCTTTAATTAAGGTACAGCCCCAGAATTTGCCTGGTGTGAAAATGAGAAACCACGGAAAACCATCTTCACGACTGCCGACAGTGGGGTTCGAACCAACTATCACCCGAATGCAAACTCAACAGCTGCGCGCCCCTAACCGCATGGCCAATTCGCTCGGTATAGTGAAATTGGTTGTGGATGGTAAGAGAGACATACAAATACGATTTTAACTATTTCGAGGCAAAATATATAGTCCTAGAAGAAGCCACAGTGTTTGTTATAAATATAGAGCTCGAGAAGGAGAAAATTCGGAGAGGCTTACGGACTAAATACTGAGAGACATAACGTTCCCTGACGAAGACGAATTTTCATTGTATATAATTGTTAAGAATAACATAAACGAGTGCATTAACGTCAGTTCCTCACAACCCATAGCTCTTTTAATGTATTCTGGCGTTCTTCATCCTCGATGATTTGCATACAGTAATAATTTGCTGATCAACCAGTTCGAGGTAATTTCGTGAAGCAGTTCTTTATCTAAAATGAATGGTGGCCGTACTGGAGGAAAACTTTTAGCATTATAACTTCCCTCAATTTAGTTTTACCACTATTTTAAGACGTTTTAAGTACTGGGGTTCAATTTAGTTGTAAGGTTATGTTCAGGCGATGAAAAGTTCGAACCCTTTCGTCAACAGCAATGAATTTAGATTTCCATGGTTTCCCAGAATCGCTCGGGTTATCAGACCACGGCCATTTCCTATAAGTCGTTCGAAGTCCATCAGTTCTCCTTGTAGGTGGCATCCATGATTTGCCTTGCCAGAATGCGACTAGGAGCTCTCAACTTGGGAACGTGGATTAGTGACCACAAGGCTCCTAATTGATTAGAAGGCACCATGCTCTGTATGGCACCGTGTTATTTTCGCTTTGGAGAAATCAAAGAGTGCTTCTGGTGGTTTAGAGTGATATATAGTATAGGACGCCAATAATCCTCTTTTAGAGCCTATTCACAATTTTTTAGAATTACGTCGTGTCAAGTACCTGCAACGAAACGCTATGACTGTATCTTGCGACAGCTCACTGTTAAGGTGCAGGAGTTATATTTTACCAACTCGGGTTCAAACCCGGTTGTCCCCGAGTGTTTTTGTCTTGAATTGTTGGCAAGCTTGTTCTTTATTGTGTTTTATTTTGTTTCAAGTTAATTTTCTATTTCATAGCAGTTTTCAACTTTCTTAACAGAGTTTGTTTTATTCTTATCAATAAACGTAGAGTATTAAATGAAATCAACGCAACATATACGTATATGTAGTAGTTTTATCAAATTACCATTATATGTTGCGTGAGAATATTACCACGTAATGCATTAATACGTTTCATATTTATTTGTTATATTGTGAGTTTTATTAAAGAAATTGTTGTTATGTTGTTAGTCGTTTAGTCGCTTTCGACTCTCCGTGACCCCATAGACCAAAGTGCGCCATTTCTTCCTGTCGTATACTATTTTCCGAACTCTTTCTAAATTGAGAGCCATGGCTTCCTTGATGCCATCAATCCACCTCATCCGTTGTCGCCCTCTTCTCCTGTTACCATCAATCTTCCCCAGCATTAAGGTCTTTTCCAGTGAATCATGTTTTCTGATAATAATGACCGAAGTACTTTAGTTTTCGTCTGAGTATTTGACCTTCCAGTGAACAGCCTGGGTTGATTTCCTGTAATATGGACTTATTAGATCTCTTCGCAGTCCACGGAACTCTAAGGAGTTTTCTCCAACACCATAGTTCAAATGCGTCTACTCTTCGACGCTCAGCCTTTCTTACTGTCCAGGTATCGCTTCCGTACATTGCTACTGGGTAAACCATAGCCTTCACTGTGCGAATCTTCGTTCTTAAAGTTACGTCTCTACTCTTGAAAATGTTATCAAGGTTGGAAATAATGTTACCTTATTAAATTATATGTGCGAGCCAATGAAAGAATCTAATGCAAGCTTTGTGTAATACGTTTTCTGTATTTATTTATCCGCGAACAGATATGGAAAGCAAATATATGCTTTGTTTGTTTTTATGACGTGTATTATAATGAAAAATACACGGAATGAAGTAAAATGGACTAACCATTTGTGCTGTTTATAATGTGCATTGTTCTTGTTTCTGTTCATAATACAGGCTTCTATAATTTTGTTTATCATGAATAATAAAAACCGAGCTCGATAGCTGCAGTCGCTTAAGTGCGGCCAGTATCCAGTATTCGGGAGATAGTAGGTTCGAACCCCACTATCGGCAGCCCTGAAAATGGTTTTCCGTGGTTTCCCATTTTCACACCAGGGAAATGCTGGGGCTGTACCTTAATTAAGGCCACGGCCGCTTCCTTCCCACTCCTAGTTCTTCCCTGTCCCATCGTCGCCATAAGACCTATCTGTGTCGGTGCGACGTAAAGCAACTAGCAAATAATAATAATAATAATAATAATAATAATAATAATAATAATAATAATAATAATAATAATAATAATAATAACAGTCCTTCTTAAAAATTGTTGATAAGTATTGTAAGAAAAGGAACAGTAAAGAGAAATAAATGTGAAACAAAAATGAAAATAATTCAGAGCAAGTATACTGATAAAATGACAAAAGTTCGTGGGAAACGGGTTTCGAATCAAGTCCGTAAAGCGTAATTCGTGCTCCTTGGGCACGGAGCTGTTATTGTAAGACACAGGCGTAACGTTTCGTAATAGTTACTTGAAACAACACTATTTTCAAAAATCGTGAAAAAATGTAAACCGGAGATTACTAGCGCCATAAAATATGCATCACTTTAAACCATTTTAAATTTATTATATCTCTCCAAAGCCCAAATAAATAGGTGATATACAGAGAGTGGTGCCTCATTGTGAGTCTGAAATTTCTTACACTTGCCATTTCCTATCAGACCTCTCTTGGTCAACTCCTGTTCTCTTCGGACTCCGACTCATAAGGTTTTCCAGGCCCAAAGTGTCTTCAATTTCACGCCCTACGTGACTCTTCTGTTTCCTTTGTCAATACACTCATTTTCCGACGGGTCGCAATTCTTCCATGTTTTCTATTGTGGATGTTTACCTGCTCGTACTTAAAGGAATAATCACCACCACCCATCCCGCCTGGTGGCCATGATAGTTAAGGCGTCAAGTCTAGTTGGTCTGATGCGGTGGTTAGTCGGTTCGAGTCCCGATGGTCGAAAATCAGAATGTTGGCCGGCAGGGTAGGATTGGTGGTGGTCTATAATCTCTAACCACTAGATTACGTGCCAAAAGTCTGGATTCAATTCCAAATCTCTCCTCAGTGTTCATATGGAGTGAGGGCAAATGACGCTGTTGATGTGATTTGTCCGTCGGATGAGGACCTAAAGCTTTAAGCGGACCACTTGGTGTTATTCAACAGTAGGCTACGTGCCGACACCGGGTTTCACCCCTCCCTACCTCATTATCATGATCATCCCACATCCAGATGCGCAGGTCACCCCTAGGCGTCAAATAGAAAAGACCTGCACCAAGCAAGTTGAACATGTCGGACACTCCCAGTACAAAAAGCCTTTCGATAAACAAATATAAACAACCACCACCCAAATCCTACCGGGCGAGTTGGCCGTGCGCGTAGAGGCGCGCGGCTGTGAGCTTGCATCCGGGAGATAGTAGGTTCGAATCCCACTATCGGCAGCCCTGAAGATGGTTTTCCGTGGTTTCCCATTTTCACACCAGGCAAATGCTGGGGCTGTACCTTAATTAAGGCCACGGCCGCTTCCTTCCAACTCCTAGGCCTTTCCTATCCCATCGTCGCCATAAGACCTATCTGTGTCGGTGCGACGTAAAGCCCCTAGCACCCAAATCCTGTGTTAGTGCGACGTTTAACTGCTATTGTAGTAACCAAGCGAGTTGGCTGCGCGGTTCGGGTCACTTAACTGTATTCTTAATCTTGCTTTCCGGGGATGGTGGGTTCGATTCCCATCGTCGGCAGTCCTGATGCTAGCTTTTAATGGTTTACCATTTTCACACCAGGCAAATGCTGGGACTACACCATAATTAAGCTCACGATCGCTGCCTTCCCTATCCTTTTGTGACCTGTGTTATTGCATCGTTAAACCATTAGGAAAAAAGGAAATCAGGTTAGGCTGTATTGGATACAGCCACAAGAGTCTTACCCGTGAATACATCTTTGTGGTGTGGAGAAAAAAATACTATGATTTATTTCGAACCTCTTTTATTCATATACTGACTTAACACTAGTTAAAAGCTTATGAAGGATAGGCCTGTAACTAGAAATATGACATACAGGGAAAAGTTCGTAATGGTCGCACAAATACAAGAACAAGACACGTAGATCCAGGAGTAGTCCCGCACTCAACCACTGAATATAAATTAAAGCGAATCTTCATAGTCCGCCTCTGTGGTGTAGTGGTTAGTGTGATTAGCTGCCACCCCCAGAGGACCGGGTTCGATTCCCGGCTCTGCCACGAAATTTGAAAAGTGGTACGAGGGCTGGAACGGGGTCCACTCAGCCTCGGGAGGTAAAACTGAGTAGAGGGGGGTTCGATTCCCTCCTCAGCCATCCTGGAAGTGGTTTTCCGTGGTTTCCCACTTCTCCTCCAGGCAAATACCGGGATGGTACCTAACTTAAGGCCACGGCCGCTTCCTTCCCTCTTCCTTGTCTATCCCTTCCAAACTTCCCATCCCCACACAAGGCCCCTGTTCAGCATAGCAAGTGAGGCCGCCTGAGCGAGGTACTGGTCATCCTCCCCAGTTTTGTCCCCGGACCCAGAGTCTGAAGCTCCAAGTCACTGCCCTTGAGGCGGTAGAGGTGGGATCCCTCACTGAGTCCGAGGGAGAAACCGACTCTGGAGGATAAACAGATTACGAACGAACGAGCGGATCTTCATTAATTTAGTCAATTATTGCGTTTCATTGGAATCAAAACTGAAAAGACATCGATCATTGAAATATGTTCCCCTAAAATCAAGGTAGGAGACGAAAACACGACGAAGTTTCTTTACGTGGTCCATACGTGCCCTAAATCGAAGAAATAATAATAATATCGTATGGCCACAGCTACCGCTTGCAACCATCTTGATTTAAGACTATTCAGTCGTATCTTTGCTGATGAGACCTAATGTTTACCGAGCACTATGTCCTCTGGTCTGAGCTGGATCAAATATGTTACTTTCATTGACCTGTCTCAGTTTCATCCTTCGCTTTGAAGGTATGAAAGTGACTTAGGATATATGCAATGACAGCAACACCATTCTTTATGCAGCCTGTCCCTGTTATGAATGGTGCGAAATAATTGTTTATATGGTGACAAAGAAATAGTGAAATGGTTCGACGAACGGAATGCTATACACTATCGTCAGAGAATGGAAACATTCATTTTACGATATGACAAACGCTTGAATAACCTTGGTTATTGCGTAGGAAACTAAAGAGAAGGTGCCGAAAATGAAAAAAAAAAGAACTTCTGTATAGCCTACTCTTGCCTACAAAAAGTGAGAAAACATTCCGTTTTGCCGTATCTATAGTAATTTTTTTTTTTTTTGCTAGTTGTTTTACGTCGCACCGACACAGATAGGTCTTACGGCGAGGATGGGACAGGAAAGGGTTAGGAGTGGGAAGGAAATGGCCGTGGCCTTAGTTAAGGTACAGCCCCAGCATTTTCCTGGTGTGAAAATGGGAAACCACGGAAAACCATTTTCAGGGCTGCCGGCAGTGGGGTTCGAACCTACTATCTCCCGAATACTCGACACTGGCCGCACTTAAGCGACTGCAGCTATCGAGCTCGGTTTATAGCAATATAACGAGAGCTCCAAATTTTGTGTAGAGGGAACCTGGTGCTGAAGTTGTACTTACAGTATCTTCACTATTTAGTGAATAACTACAAAAATAAGTCATGACAACAAAAGTGAACAGGTAGGAAACAAATTGAATACACAGGTTCTCATAGCCTATAGAACAAAACCTTCATTACGAAAATAGAGTTCTACATTTTTTTTAATATAAACTATTCGGCAGCAGTCTCCCAATATGTCGGCTGACAGAATAACACAGATACCAATGTATTATTGAAGATGGTTCAGTGCACTATTCTGATGAAAGTGATATCACGAAAATGATGATATTGTGGTGATTGGTTATTTTATATTATTATTATTATTATTATTATTATTATTATTATTATTATTATTTATTTATTTATTTATTTATTTATTTATTTATTTATTTATTTATTTATTTTACACAAATTATTGATATAATTCGAGGATGGTGAATGAAGAAAGGGCATAGCCCCACATATACCAATGTGCGTCCATCTCCACTTAAAATTACAATATTTAGAAAATAAATACAATAATATTCTACAGAATGTGCTTATAAGCAGTTACCGTATTTTCATAGACGTATTATTTACATAATATTCACAAGACCTGTTCAACAGTCAAGTAATTCGATTCACACACAAACACACACACACACACACACACCAAACTTCCGCTAGGCCGGTTCACTCATACCCACATACAGTCTCACTCACTCGGGATCACATAAACGTTCATCCGTCCTCCCACGCATTCTGAACATTTGCACAGTAGAAAATTATGTTAGGTACAGAAGGTTTCGTTATATATACATTCATTTTACCACTTTACAAATGTTTTCAGTAGGTGTTTCTTTAGTCTGTGGTGAGAGTTCATTCCATAGCCGAGCAGAACGAATAAAGAAGCCACTTTAATATGATATGATGCAGTTTTAACAAGTGGAGGGAAAAGGGACACAACACGACCTCTTCGAGCGGAACGGTAGTTCAGCTGCAAGCGGTTGAAAGGGTTGACGTTAATGTTACCTGCGAGGGATTTTCCCAGAAAAGCCATATCTGTTTGTTTACAAGGAGCTGTTATAGCGAGGGAGGAGAGAGCGGGGTCAGGTTGGTCATTCGAGTCATGAGCTAAATTGTCCTCGTAAATTGGTTGCAAGAAGAAACCATACGCGACTCAACTCCTTGCTAGCTTTATTTTACGATCTTATCTACCACTTTCCCCGTACCTCATAGAAATCGTAGATGCTATGCAGTATGTATCACATACGTAGACTTGACCCAGTTTTACGACAGGTGTACTTTCTAACACTAATCTCATGTGAAGGATTGTAACTTAATCAACTATTACGTTTTGTTGTTGTTGATGTTTAGATAATAATAGAAAATAGAAAATATATCAGATGTAATGAGGAAAAGGAGACTTATGTTTTTTGGACATTTATATCGAATGCAAGATAGTAGATTAACCAGTAAGATTTTCAGATATTTGTGGGATAAGGAATCAACGACAAGCTGGGTCAATGAAGTAAGAAAGGATTTAGAAAAAACAATATAACAACAGAAGAAATAAATAATAGAGAAGGCTTTCGGGAAAAAGTATTGAAAATAGAAGGATTCCAAGGTAGGAAAGTAAAAAAGACTGGTTCAAAGTGGTCTGAAGACAGAAAGAAGAAACATAGTGAACAGATGAAAGCGTACTGGAAGAAAAGGAAAGAACAAAGAAGAAGGAATTGAAATTGGCACGTGGTCCTCTGGTGGCCCATTCGAAAGAATAATAATAATCATAATAATAATAATAATAATAATAATAATAATAATAATAATAATAATAATAATGGCGTGTGGCCTCTGGGGTGGCCTGGTACAGGCTTTTCGTGTTCACGCCGTATAGGCAACCTGCGAGTCTGTGAGGATGGAGCTCTACGTAGAATGATTTCTAATGCTTAAGACAACACACACACACACACACACACAGAGCCCCAAAGCTATCGGAAATAACCAGTAAAGGTTAAAATCCCCAACCCTGCCGGGAATCAAACCCGGGACCCCTGGACCAAAGGCCTGCATGCTGACTATTTAGCCATAGAACCGGACGATTTTTAGATCATTGGCAGTGAAAATCGTGTAAAACTGGAAATATTTGTATTAATAAAACTGAAGACACCCAATCCCCAGGAAGTAAGACAAAGCAGACGCATGTGAAATTCCCAGGAAAGTCGATCTCGGAACCATCTGAACCGAAGGCTACCACGTTGACCAATCAGCCAAGGAGCCGGCCAGTAGCTTCATCTTACCACAAACTCAGTAACGTTAGGGCTTATCAGAAGCCACATTCCAAGACATGATGAACTATAAAACTGCGCTATTTACGGGCGATGAAATATGATTTCTGGTTTTACGGGAAGCTGAAAGCACTTTTGTATGTTTTAAAGAATGAATAGGAAAACTCTCGAGAGATTCTTATTCCATTGTACAGACTTACTGACCTCTAGGGTTTGATACATTTTCAGAGATGGTTATTTGTTTTATACTATTCGAAATATGACAAAAGACTTTATTGATGTAAGGATTTGTAATGTCCAGGCTGGGACGATGTCAATCCGATTACCCCGCGGGACAGTAGGGAGCGCCGTAAAGCTCCATGTATCAGACCACAAGGTCTAAAGCCTTCTCGGCAGAAGAATTATTTCTACACGCTTGAAACAGCTGTCCACTGCGTTTAAACTTCACAGCACGAAGAACAACAAAGTACTCACTCGGACCTCTGTGTAGTTTATACCAGTTTAGCAAGCTCGGTGCATACAGTGCAAGCGTGAAAGTTTCGGGCAGATGACACAGCAGTAGGTTCAGTGAGACGAAACAAAGCATAGCAGTGCAGCAGATATAACCACCTTGGTGTGCCCGAATGTAAATCTTAATTAACTCTCCTCCAAATGATTTTATCCAATTGACTTTGTAACGAAAAGTAAGAATCGACTGATATTTATGGAGAGTTATGTTTTATTCATTGGTATGTAACCAAACACTACGAAATCCGTTTACTTTTGTTCATACAAGAGTAAAGTGTAGCTTCCACCGAAGTCCCTGTCAGCATCCATGGCTGTGACAATATGGAAGCTGCTGGGGTATGGGTAGTGCTGAGTAATGACATTCAGAGCACGACTAGTGCATCTGAGTGTTATGAAAGGTGTTGCTCATAGGGTCAGTCGTGCTGCAATAGCACTTTCTGACCCAGTGAGGAAAGCAATGGCAAACTACCTCACTCCTTATCTTGCCTAGTACGCCTCATTTTGGTGCTGCCATTGGTTTTTGGGGTTTCCTTATAACCGCATAACCTTTGGCGGTGCTATTTGAGGATCCAACCAGCCTCTGGGCTGATGACGTAACAGATAGACATGGATTTTACTCAGATTTCTGCTTCAGAACACTGTCGCAGTACAGAGTGAAAAATTAGTTATATTGATTTCGTATATGAATTATAAAAATACAAAATAATTGTAGTTAGAATTAATCTCACCGGGTAAAAAATTAGTCACCCCTTGAGAAATCATTAGAAGCATCATTTAATAACGTGCAACTCCGCCTCTGGACTTGATAACCGCCTGGATTTGGTTAGGAAGTGAGTCCACAAGGTTGTGGAGATACGTCGCACCCAGGTTAAGCCACTTTTTGAGGATGCGGAGGTGCTGATTTTGGCGATTTACCCGCTGTTCCAACATGTCCCACAGATTTTCTGTGGGGTTCAGGTCAGGTGATTTTGCAGGCCAATCGAGATGTAATAGACGGAGGAGTGTTACTGTTGTTATTTTGACCAATCGGGGTATCAATAGCAGCATACCCATCATGCAGATGTTGACTGAAAGGCAACACCTGATCATCCAGGATGTTTAAATAGCATGCTGGTTCATGTTAGTGGTCACCTCAGTGAGTGGGCCCAATCCATGATACGAAAAACATCCCCAAAACATCACAAACCCACCTCCGGCTTGAACCTGACCTTACACACATCCACGATGAAATGCTTCAGTTGTCCTTCGGTGCACTCGACGATGTGCGCATTGAACTACAGGCAAAAACGTGATTCATCAGACCACATTACGTTCCGCCAGTCAGCTACTGTCCACGTTCGATGATTTCTAGCTCATTGCAGACGCGCAGTTTTATGTGCCGAGCAATGGCTCCTGCGATGTGTCAGACTCCAAAATATGTTGAATACATGCAGTTCCCGTCGCAATGTTATGTCGCTAATAGGGTTGGGCTCTATGTCCCTGTTTCGGCACTCTACGCCGGTGCACAGTTATATTCCATTGTTCCAGAACACTGAGTGTCAGTTGTTTCGAAGCATTTTCAAGTGAGACCAGGACAGTGACTCGCTATCCCGTCAGAAGTGCCACTGTGCACTGCCTTTCGCCCTTATCCTACTGACTGACTGTCGACACCGGTAGTGTGCCACCACGTGCTGGAATGTTCTGTGTTCTGTCATATACTCTTTGTTCTGTGAGTCCCGTTGCACCGGCCACTGGCCTGCGGTACATGCAAATCACTTAGGGTATTCTGGTTTGTTTCCAGCCGTTCTGAAAGAGTCTTTTCATTGAAGCCTAGTAACATACTGAATACCGTACAAAAGACTGTAAAATTTGCAGAATGCCACACCGGAGTTCTGTTTGTGGTATTTGTAAACACATCTGTTGTCAGTGTAATTGCGACAGGTGCATTTCAGAATGACTGAAAACATTCTTATCCCAAAGGCAACATTTAGAAATGATTATTTTGGGTGCGTATTTCAGAGTTCGAACTGCTTTCTCACGTGCCGCGAAGCTTTGTCCTGGCCCTAACTGCTAACAATACCTCGCCGCCTTGATACCGTAATACAGAGGACACAAAGAGCGGACACCCTCGGAACAACAACAAAATCAAAAACATAAAATGAAAACGTTAAAAAGAACAGGTAACTTACCTTAAGGAGGCCAGGGTGTCGTGAGTTTAAAAGGGACCAGGTGGATGAAAAAAAAATACTTACGAGTACGGAGAAATTACTAAAATTGTTTGAAATAATTACTACCATTGGAAACCAAGAGAATTTATTTAAATTGAGATGGGAAAAACAAATCAGAAATTTAAATTTACATATCGCCGCCTCTTAAAATACCAGAAAAATATAATTGCAACCCACTAAAGTAGAAAAGATGATAAACAAACTTAGAGATTAAAATGCTAAGTAGAACGCGGTCGGCCGACCAGAAAAGTAAATGATAGTACAACAATAAAACTGACAGGGAAGAACTACCCTAAAATATTGATAAATAATACATCAACCTTTTTTCATTTAAACAAAAAGGTTCACAGTATCAGTGACAATTTAGTACCTGTTAAGTTTGATCGTAGCCAAAACATTCCCTGCGCGTCGTGATGAGGATGAAATGATGATGAAGACAACGCATACACCCAGCCCTCGTGCTAGGCGAGCACCCTATCCATTTAGCCATGGAGCCGGACATTCCCACAAGATAAAATGTGCAATAAGTACATGTTTAAACGTATAAAATATCAGTACGTAGAGAAGTGAGGGAAAAATACTCAAACATATCCCAGAAGAAAATGTACCAACATGGGATACCCCCAAAACACAGAAGTCTCACGTAGAATGCAACCACACCCGCTTGTTACATCAATTATCATCAGCATCATCATCATCACCATGACAACCCCAAAACAAAGGAACCACGAACTCCGGAACAATACACGACAATGTGGAAAAACTCCACATACCAAAACAATAGACTATCTAGGAGATCCCATTACACGAGAAGAATCACAAGGTTAATTAAAATAAGATGTAAAGGGGCAACAGAATAATACATAATTAAATGGGATCCGATATTAAAAATAAATTTGCGAAAGCCTGGATGGTAGTTGCACAACTTTTCAGCAATCAACCTTTTACCCAGTGGTACAACACCACTCCATAATTAGTTTTTCAACTCTTCGATTACACTTAGGAAACTTACAAATCCTTTATATATGAACGTATTAAAATAAACCCTATAGGCAGGGAAACGGTTTGACGAAAGGTATTATAATAAAATAATAATAAAACATGATTGGTAAGAATTACACAAACCGAAAAGCATAAGAAGTCCAACATTCAATTTAAGAAAGAAAACTTACAAGAGCAGAAACAGGAATTCGTAAAGATGTGATTTTCAGAAATGTTACAAAAATTAAACCGGGTAACGTGACCTCGTGAAAACAGATGTCATTATCTAAGAAGATATTTTCGAAGTTGCATGACGAGTAGGCCAGGGTGATAATTCAGAACATGAACTTACGGATCTTGTAGTCAGGTGAAATAATCCTCCAGCTGCCAAATCTACCCACATCATTCGCTCATTTACATGCCTATCAGAAACTATGTTGCGTGCAATGGTATTCCTGATAAACAGCCCTACCCAATACTCTGCCCTTCCCTTTCTAACACCCGTCAAGTACACTTTATAATCTCCTATCTCTTCCTCGTTATCTCCCCTTTCCCGAATATCACTTACTCCTAGCACATCCAGATGCATCCTCTTTGCTGACTCAGCCAGTTCTACTTTCTTTCTTCCATAAGCCCCGTTAATATGGATAGTTCCCCGACGAGTTCCATTTCGTTCGCCAAGTTGTTTCCAAGGAGTCCCTCGCCTGTCAAATGGGAGTGAGACTCCGTTACTCCCATAAGTCCGAGGCTTGCTTAAAATGTTCTGAGCTCGGTAAATTCATGAAGAAGGATGCTACCCTACTTACACATAGTCAAAGTGATAATCTCTCCTCTAACGGGTTATGGACCACCGGTGGATTATATAGCCGTAGCCGCCTGAGCACAGGAAGAGCCATGACTCAGAATATGTCCGAGAAGCCCACTCCCATTCCATAGCAATTGGTATACCGACTCCCAGAACCACTTACTAGGCCACTCAGCCGTTGCCCATGGTTTACGAACTAGGACGTGACTACAGTAACCCACACCATGAACCATTATTATTATTGTTACCGTGGTTTGGTGGATCAGCAGAGGTGAAGGAAGGTGCCGGGATGAATGGGTCTAACTACCAAATTAAAGTTAATTTAAAACTGTAACAAGGTTTATTTTTCTCTCTTTTAAAAGAAACAACAAGTAGCAACAAAACTAAACAACTTCTAACTAGTTGAAATGACAATGGTACCCAGCTTAGAAAAATCCAAGATTTCAACTTTTAACACACTTTGGGAACAAGTCCCTAGTTTTACAACTTTTGAACATCCCACCTTACAGAGGAGCATAATTTTACAAAGGGCAGAAATCCCCTAATAACATGGAGCACTTGCTCCCACCTTGCCATGTCAAGCTTCCTAGAGGCACATTTCCAATACTAAAAAGAGCTGACCCGGTCTCAGTTTTTCAATCCTATTAAAGGCAATACCAGACTGTACACTTAATTGCCATCAAGGCACAACTTACACAAAATGAAACGGGGGTATCTTGTACCCAACCTACTGGGCCTTAGTAGAAAAAACAGGTTAAGTAAATGGCCCAAAATGCAACCATGAATGGAGGCGTGTACTTGCACTCATGCACATACATTCTTAAAACCTAAGAGGCACTAGGCCGATGAAACAGGGGCTATTCCCAGACTATGTAGGCGACTCCTATAATGAATAAATTTAACACATTAAGTAAGAGTAGAAAATCAGTTACCAAAACGTAGTCACCTCAAATCAAAATGAAGGGGAGCTCGAGAGGATAAAGCACTCTCTATCCCCGATTTACAGTTACAGATATATGCAGTTTTTACATAAGCCGGCACAAATTTACATTTTTAGAAAGGTAGGTTACATTGTAAAAGTTTCGGACCTTTCCCGCGGGTTAAAATGCTGAGCTAGCGAGAAATAAAGATGTTAAACGGCCATTACCTTACAGAGGAGCTGCTGCCTGATGAACGAGGCGCTTCCTGCCTCCCGCTACACGTCCCTACACTAGGTTAGATGTTGACGAAGTGGCCGAGAGACAAGAAAATCAGCAGTTTTTATACCCTCGGGGAAGGTTCGAGACCTTTCATGAATAATTAAGATACACCCACAGGCTTTTATTGGGTAGCTTAAAGTTACACATCAAAATCGAAGAAGAAAGACACGATTGGTCAAAAATTAATTACAGAAATTCTGGATTGGCTAAGTTCAAAACTGGCGGAAAGAAAAATGAATATTGCCAACCCACAAATAAAAGAACGAAATTTAGTAAGGACAAAAACTTATGAGTAAAAAATTTCTTCAAGAAAGTTCCTTCACTTCGCACCAGGGTGCATGATCACAGTTTTTAGGCAGTGACATCTATGAGAGAATGTCCAAACTTATTGATAAATAGTAAACAAAACACGTCGAAATTCACACAGTGACATCTTCAGAGGAAAGGTTTAAGTAGATCCAGTTTTAAGTTCACTGTTTCTCCTGTAGAGGTGTACTTTAAGGCGGAAAATTCGAATGTGCGGCGTAGAGGTGTACCACCCTGTACAGTTATTATTATTATTATTATTATTATTATTATTATTATTATTATTATTATTATTATTATTATTATTATTATTATTATTATTATTAATGCCGTCTGTGAAGTCAATACTATACAAGGATCGCATCTGTCCTACATGTAGATGTTTTCGCTTCTGCCTCTTTATCTACCCGCCTTCAGGTGACGGTAATCACCGTCCTTCGTAGCCAAGCACGTTCAGTCAATATGTTCGGCAGAGGTATAAGGCAGCACTGTTCGAAGATTCGAGATCTAAAAGTAGGCCTTGATTATCACTCTCTTGAACGTTGTTCAACCCCGATATTTTCTGCTTACATGAGATAAGACTCGCTCATTGGCAGTCTTCTCTACAGAGGGCCTCGGATTCGATTTCCGGTCGGACTGGAGACTTAAAGCCACCTCTCGTTAATTCCTCTGACTCGTGGCATGAGTATTTATGTTCCCCTTAATATTTACCTCTTCATATACACAAATCACTTCACAGTACGAACTAACACGCACGCATACACACACACTCTGTTGATTGGTGAAGACCAGGAAGCAGAAGAAGGAGAACAACAACAACAACAACAACAAAGATGTTGGTAGAGTCGTCAACTTATCGCGATTACTCTCTCTCTCTCTCTCTCTCTCTCGCTCTCTCTCCCTCTCTCTATATCTATCTATCTTTCTGACTGTCTATGAATAGTTAGTGTGTGTCGTGTTGGGAGACTAGTAACTTATTTTGATTTAAACGAGAACGTGTGAATTAAATGTTTGTGTAACGTGGTGATTTATGAACCAGAAACATATCTGTAAATATACAGAGTGTGCAGAGTGCTGGTCATACTAGAAAATAATTTGAAAAACACTAATTCGGTATCTCGCGCCATTGTCATTTTATCAGTTTCTGAAGTTAGCCAATAAGATCGCTTCGCGGGCGAATTCAAATGGGCTTTGCGATGCGGTGTTGGAAAATCATCACGTGGCTTAATGTCGGCTTGAAAACCATGACGAGAAGTCAGCGTCAAACACAAACACACTATGGGTTTCAGCCGTTGTCATCGTAGTAGTCCTGTTATGGCACGATCCTATCAGCTCGGAAGACTGTGTTCAAATCCCTCCCCTGGTTAACTTTTTTTCTTCCATTGGTGCTATTGTTATTCCATACAGTATTCCGGCCAAAACGCTGGGAATGGTAATGGATAGAACTCTATATTGTACTGAACACTTACAGATTATTATTAATAAAGCTGTCTCTATTGTTCATCAACTTAGGAGAAACGTCTCCTGCCTACCAGTAAATATACGAGACCTACTTGTACAGTCCCTCATATTACTTGTATCGTAATATGTCTCAGTTGTACATCGGAAGTCCTTCACATCAGAATTAAATATATAGCTTACAGAATGCATGTGTTAGATTAATTCTTGGCATCCGGAGAGGTAATCACATAACACCACATTTTATTCAACTTCGATGCCTTATATTAAAAGAGAGAATACTTATAAGAAATAATAATAATAATAATAATAATAATAATAATAATAATAATAATAATAATAATGTTATTGGCTTTACGTCCAACTAACTACTTTTACGGTTTTCGCAGACACCTAGGTGCCGGAATTTAGTCCCACAGGATTTCCTTTACGTGCCAGTAAATCTACTGACACGAGGCTGATGTATTTGAACACCTTTAATAACACCGGACTGAGCCAGCATGGAACCTGCCAACTTGGGGTCAGCGCCTCAACCGCCTGAGCCTGTCAGCTCGGCGAAAGATTACTGTCAGTAACATTATTAACATTAAATACTGTTAATAAAATAACCCTTATCTATATTTTGCATTCTCTTGAATGGAAAATATTCCTGACCGGTATACGAGGTTCACGCCGATTACAATGCAGATGCCGTACCACCGAACGTCGAAGTATGTATGTTTAGTCCTCAGCCCGAAGGCTGTTTGGATCCTCAACAGCTCCGCCATCAGCTGTCATAGATGGCCTAGGTATCACTGAAGAGGCGTACTAGGGAAATGATGAGTGAGGTAGTTTTCTATTGCTTTCCTCACTGAACTAGAAATTGCTATTACATATCAGTCTGCCAAGCCCACCGAAATGCACGCACCAACAACGTCGAAGTATAATAAATATTTTACTTGCTGTGCGACACGTATATACAATGTCTACAATTTATATAATTATGAAAGCGTACCCACTCAGTCGTTAGGAGGCATCTCAATAATGTTATAATTTCAGGTTATAGATGAGGCATAATTAAAAATTACATTTTGTACTGGCCTAAATGTGATCTTTATTATATATAAACTTTATTGCGCACAAGTTGTGCAGTATTAGGATACATTAATCAATACAGAGGTCTATGATTGATTTCACACGATTTTTACACGACAGTACATGATATCGGTCATAATGTTTATCACAGAGTTCACATATGCACATCGAGTCCGGGTCGTGGTATGTCTTCGACCTACAGATTTTGTGATGGTAGCCATGGACTGCCATGGAATTTACACAATGTCTCAGCTCCTGGTTTGTGCCGGTGCATGCTCTGTTCATCATGGCCTCTGAAGAGTAGAACTCTGGCCATATCTCCCTCTTTTTCTTCTCCCTCTCTAACCGCAGTTTCTTCCAGTTGTCTGTACAGGTCAGATTGAATTTCCATCTCAGGTCCTCTATTAGAAATGTTTCTCTCGCGAGTTCGTACGCTAGTCTTGACTTGGTGTACTTTGAAATTCCGAGGGCTGCTTTCAAGAATCTGGCTTTACCGAGCTCGATAGCGGCAGTCGCTTAAGTGTCGGCAGTATCCAGTGATGGGGAGATCGTGGGTTCGAGCCCCACTGTCGGCAGTCCTGAAGATGGTTTTCCGTGGTTTCCCATTTTCACACCAGGCAAATGCCGGGGCTGTACCTTAATTAAGGCCACGGCCGCTTCCTTACAATTCCCAGGCCTTTCCTATCCCATCGTCGCCGTAAGACATATCTGTGTCGGTGCGACGTAAAGCAAATAACAAAAAAAATCTGGCTTTCACTTTTTCCATTCGTATTAGGTCTTTATGGCTTAACTTTTCCCATGTTATCTCTATTCCGTATGTTAGAATAGGAACGGTTTTGGCTTCAAAGAGGGCTACAGCTGTATCCAGGGAAAGTTTGCTTAATGACATGGTGTCGTAGATGGCTTTGGTTGCGGCAGCTGCTCGTTGTGTTGTGTGAATTCTGAATGAGTGTGCTGTTGTCTGGACCGTTGCGCCCAGATATTTGAAGCTGTTCGTAGTTTGATCTTTATTATTGTTCCCCCATATTGCACAACCTACGTTACACTAGTATACACAAGAATCTATTTTATCCGGCCATCATTAATCTGCATTTCTGGTTTATCCGGATTGTTTCATTGTTTCTGTATTATCACTTTTGTATCCGGGAGTTGACCTGCTCGTCAGTGGTAACATCAGAGTGAATATTTTCCCTCCTGACGTAACGGCAGTTTTACAAACGATGGATCAAGGTGTACTGGAAAACATCAAATGTATATAAAGAAGACAGCTACTGGTTAAATTAACTGAAGACGAGGGAGAAGGCTTCCGTATTAAAATCAGTAAATATCAAAGGTGTGATTTGCTTCTTTTTGGGATCACGTTACTGAATTATCAGTTAAGAAGTCATGGAAAACATTTTGGCCTCTTGTTTGGGATTCTACCGCTGAAATTTCTGAACTTGTCGACATGTCAGAATTCCTTAAAATATTTTCAAACATTCCTCGTTGTTCGGATGTAGACGGTAGTGCCTGGTTGTAGATTGACAGTGATGCTGGTTACGGCATAATGACCGATGATGAAATGATTTCCGCCTAACAAGTAAGATACACAGGAGGACAGTGATGGTGAATTGTAGAACGAAAGTTACGTAGTGACTAGTTAAGAGAAAACGCAATGCCTCATGCGGAGGCCACAGCACAACTGGAAAACTAATGGCTTATCTAGAACGTCAGACGGAAACAACAACACCAGCCGAATTGATGTAGGTGAAACATCTGCGCGGCCGTGCTGCTGTCAATTGCCAAACAAATTTGAATCAAAAGAATCTGACGCACTACTTCAGTGAATAGAAATGAGTACAGTACGTACTGTATTGAGTTTATGTGCCTAAAATGCTTTTTATTGTTCTATTAGCGTCAAAATAAAGGTTTCTAGAGATAAGTAGCTTATATTCATCTACTAGTTTGTTTCCGTATTATCCGGATTATCGAAAATCCGGTTTATCTCCAGTCCCACTTAGTCCGGATAAACGAGGTTCTTGTGTGTGTGTGTGTGTGTGTGTGTGTGTGTGTGTGTGTGTGTGTGTGTGTGTGTGTGTGTGTGTGTGTGTGTGTGTGTGTGTGTGTGTGTGTGTGTGTGTGTGTGTGTGTGTGTGTGTGTGTGTGTGTGTGTGTGTGTGTGTGTGTGTGTGTGTAACCTCGTATATGTATATCGTCGTTGCTCCTGCAAAAACCGCTATGTGATAGGGAGAAATACTGACCCGCTACACACATATCATAAGAGCAAGAATTCTTTGAAATTACATAATAAATGACAGAACCTAATCGGACAAAGTTCTAAGCTGAAATAGGCCCTACTTCACATAGCCTAACGGTTTTCGCAGGGCAACGACAATATGTTTGTAATGTGAGATTATGTGAGACGTCGCTACGTATGACTTCAGACTATCACAGGTTGTTTCTTCCCTTCCCCCTTCATGGTTGGATGTACCCTTTTTACCAATGGTGCATGGTAGAGTATATCATCCTTACACTTTTATTCTGTCTATTTGTTCCAATTCAGAATACTGCATTACTTGTATTACGTGTGTTAGTATACTTGTAATTTTATTATTAACTAGCAAGATACCCGTGCTTCGCTACGGTATTATACTGAAATTTATAATTGAATGCTTATTGTTTTATATATAATCCGCCTAAATTCGCGATCTGACTGGTTATCTGAGAGAATCCCTCAAAATTCGCGATCTGACTCGTTTTCTAATAGATTACGGCAAGTTCCCTCCCATTTTACAATCTTTCTTTCCAGCAATCGATTTCGTACTTCCCGGGCTAGGTCCAGGTATTCCACCCGGTCAGTCGGGTCCCTAAATCTTTGCCATCTTTTCCTATAAGAATTTTTAATATGGATCAAATCCTTGAGGAGATCCAGCGTGGTGTCCTCTTGGGTGTCTTGGCGGTACTGAACCCGCGGCTGGACTGCATTCTTAGTCATTACCCGTCCAGGACCCGTTTCCAGCGCGGTCTGCACATTTGACGACGGTCCAGAACATTATTATTATTATTATTATTATTATTATTATTATTATTATTATTATTATTATTATTATTATTATTATTATTATTATTATTAGAGAAGTTCTGGACCCCACAGCAAGATGCAAGACGGCTACTTAGCGGTAAATTACATCTGCTGCCACTGTCATTGTTGTGACCAGCACCATTGTCGCGCGTAGCCAAGTGTGCGGGATTTCTGGTGATACGAAAGACATATTCCGTGCATTAAGACCTTATTATAAAGGTGAACAATTGGACGGTCAATCTCATTCCTGTCGTTTGTTTCAAAGGTGTTTAAATTTTTATTTATGCCATGAGAATGTACTGTAATCTAAGAACGTTCTCCGAAGAATAAGATGGCTCTTGAAAACGAACCCAGGAAAGATAAAAAATGATCGGTTTATGATCAGAATAAGTACATCGGAAATCTACAGCCTGTTTCCAGTCATTCGACAGGGTCAGGAATGGAATGAATAAAGCCCCCATCTGGCAGCGGCAATAGGAACTGTGCCGGCTGCCGAACCCTGTCGCACTCCTCTGGGGCAATGGATAATGAATGATAAATGAAATGAAATGATATTGGGCAGTGTTGCTGGAATGAATGATGACAGGGAAAACCGGAGTATCCGGAGAAAACCCTGTCCCGCCTCCGTTTTGTCCAGCACGAATGTCTCATGGAGTGACCGGGATTTGAACCACATAACCCAGCTGTGAGAGGCAGGCGCGCTGCCACCTGAGCAACGGAGGCTCCTTATAAGTACATTATGAACAGTAAAATCAACTATTCTCACCTCCTTTTACACCCCACCGCCGTTAAGTTTATTTACCCCCCCCCCCCACAAAAATAACAGAAAGGCATGTTTCTTTATGTTTAAAGGGGATTCCAAATACCAATGTTCACGTCTGTTACCTTCAGTTTTGAGATATAAGTATCCCCATAAAAATAATTCACTTTTTTCACTTCCTTTCACACTCCTAACCCCCCCCCCCTAAAGAAAACGCGTTTTCTTTGTTTTTAAAGGAGATTCAAATACCAATTTTCACGTCTGTAACAACTTTAGTTTTTATTAGACGTAAGTATTCTCATACAATTAAGTCAATTAATTTTTCAATTCTTTCACCCCCCCCCCCCCTTCATTGGATTTTTCGAGAATACGTGTTTCATTACTTTAAAGCAGAATCCAAATATCAAATTTCACGTCTGTAACATCTTCATGTTTGAGATATCAGTAGCTTAATTAAAATAATGGCATTCAACCCATTATTCACCCTTTTACACCCCTCCTATTGGGATTTTCCGAAAACAAAAAAATACATGTTTCTTTATTTTTAAAGGAGGTTTTGAATACCATTTTTTCATCTGTAAACTTTTCAAGTTTTAAGATGTAGATACACTCATTTTAAAAATTCACCCCCCTTTTCACCCCCCATATTTGGATTTTCCAAAAACGAAAAAATACCTGTTTCTTTATTTTTAAAGTAGATCCCAAATACCAATTTTCAGGTCTGTAATATATTCAGTTTCTGAGATATAAGTATCCTCATTAAATGCATTCAACCCATTTTTCACCCCTTTCCACCTTTCCTATTGGGATTTTCCGAAAACAAAAAAATATGTGTTTCTTTATTTTTAATGAAAATTCCAAATACCATTTTTTACATCTGTAAACTTTCAAAGTTTTGAGATATAGATACACTGATTTTAAAATTTCATCCCCCTTTTCACACTCCCAGTAATTGGATTTTCCAAAAACAAAAAATACGTGTTTCTTTATTTTTAAAAGAGATCAAAAGCACCAATTTTCAGGTCTGTAATACCTTCAGTTTCTGAGATATAAGTACCGGTATCCTGATTAAAGGCATTCAACCCCTTTTTTACACTTTTTCACCCCTCCTATTGGGATTTTCTGAAAACAAAAAAATACGTATTTCCTTATTTTTAAAGAAGATTCTAAATACCAATTTTTACATTTGTAAACTTTTAAAGTTTTGAGATATAGATTCACTCATTTTAAATTTTCACCCCCCTTTTCACCCCCTTAGCGACGGAATATCCGAAAATCCTCTCTTAGCGAGCACCTACATCTTAATATGAATGTATCCCCAAAATTTCATTTCATTATGTCCAGTAGTTTTGGCTCGGCGATGATGAATCAGTCAGTCAGTCAGTCAGTCAGTCAGTCAGTCAGGACAAGCTATCTATATATATAAAATAACTTGTCCTGACTGACTGACTGATTCATCATCGCCGAGCCAAAACTACTGGATATAAAGAAATGAAATTTTGGGGATATATTCATATTAAGATATAGGTGCTCGCTAAGAGAGGATTTTTGGATATTCCGTCGCTAAGGCGGTGAAAAGGGGGGTAAAATTTTAAAAAGAGTGTATATATATCTCAAAACTTTAAAAGTTTACAGACGTAAAAATTGGTATTTAGAATCTTCTTTCAAAATAAGGATACACGTATTTTTTTGTTTTCTGAAAACCACAATAGGAAAGGTGAAAAAGGGTGAAAATGGGGAAAAATGGGTTGAATGCCTTCAATCAGGATACCGGTACTTATATCTCAGAAACTGAAGGTATTACAGACCTGAAAATTGGTACTTTTGATCTCTTTTAAAAATAAAGAAACACGTATTTTTTTGTTTTTGGAAAATCCAATTAATGGGAGGGTGAAAAGGGGTGAATTTTTAAAATGAGTGAATCTATATCTCCAAACTTTTTAAGTTTGCAGATGTAAAAACTGGTATTTAGAATCTTCATTAAAAATAAAGAAACACGCATTTTTTTGTTTTCGGAAAATCGCAATAGGGGGAGTGAAAAGGGGTGGAAAAAGGGTTGAATGCCTTTAATGAGGCTACTTATATCTCAGAAACTGAAGATATTACAGACCTGAAAATCGGTGTTTGGGATCTCCTTTAAAAAGAAAGAAACACGTATTTTTTTGTTTCTGGAAAATTCAATTAAGGGAGGGGGTGAAAAGGGGGTGATGTTTTGAAATTTGTGCATCTATATCTCAAAACTTTTAAAGTTTATAGATGTAAAAATTGGTATTTAGAATCTCCTTTAAAAATAAAGAAACACGTATTCTTTTGTTTTCGGAAAATCCCAATAGGAAGGGTGTAAAAGGGTGAATAATGGGTTGAATGCCTTTAACGAGGCTACTTATATTTCAGAACCTGAAGATATTACAGACCTGAAAATTGGTATTTGGGATCTACTTTAAAAGTAAAGAAACACGTATTTTTCGTTTTTGGAAAATCCAAATATTGGGGAGTGAAAAGGGGGGGTGAAATTTTTAAAATGAGTGTGTCTACATCTTAAAACTTTAAAATTTACAGATGTAAATATTGGTAGTTAGAATCTCCTCTAAAAATAAAGGAACACGTATTTTTTTGTTTCCTGTAAATCCCAATAGGAGGGGTGTAAAAGGGTGAAAAATGGGTTGAATGCCTTTAATGAGGATACATATATGTCAGAAATGAAAGATATTACAGAACTGAAAATTTGTATATGGGATCTCCTTTAAAAATAAAGAAACACGTATTTTTTATTTTTTGGAAAATCCAATTAATGGCTGTTAAACAGGAGGGACAAATTGGGGTGAATTTTTTGAAAGACTATATCTACAGAATATCTTGGAAACGTAAAATGTTACTGACGTAAAAAGTGGGTGTTTGGAATCTCCTGTAAATGTAAAGAAACATAGGTGATTTGTTTTTGGAAACTCCACTTAAGGGGAACTCAAAAGGGGTGAAATTTAAAAATGAGAATTTTTACAGTATATCTAAAAAAAAACTTAACATGTTACAGAAGTGAAAAATGGTATATTTTTATCTCTATTAAACATAAAGAAACGACTATTTTTAGTTTTCGGAAATATCACTTGGGAGGAGGGGGGGTAAAAGTGTCTGAAAATGATGTTGAATTCTTTGAATTAGGCTACTGATATATCAAAAATGAAGATGTTACAGACGTGAAATTTGATATTTTCAATCTGCTTTAAAAGTAAAGAAACACGTATTCTCTTAAAATCCAATGAAGCGGGGGAGTGGGGGGGGTGAAGGAATTGAAAAATTAATTGGCTTAATTGTATGAGAATACATACATCTAATAAAAACTAAAGTTGTTACAGACGTGAAAATTCGTATTTGGATCTCCTTTAAAAACAAAGAAAAACGCGTTTTGGGCGGGAAACCATCTTGGAGGGCGGGAGTGTAAATGAGTTGAATTCCTTTCATGAGGACACATAAATCAAAAACTGAAGAAGTTAGAGTCATGATAATGGGTATTTAGAAGATCCTTTACTATTAGAGAAACAAGTATTTTTTGCGGGAAAGTTCACTTAGGGGGAGGGGGGGAGTAGTGTGAAATGAAGTGAAAAAAGTAAATAACCTTTATGGGGATACTTATATCTGAAAACTGAAGGTAATAGACGTGAACATTGGTGTTTGGAATCTCCCTTAAACATAAAGAAACAAGCCTTCTTTTAATTTTTTTTTGGGGGGGGAGGGGGGGTGGCGGTAAATAACCTTAACGGCGGTGGGGTGTAGAAGGAGGTGAGATCAATTGATTTTACTGTTATTAATGTTCTTATAAGGATCCTCCGTTGCTCAGGCGGCACCGTGCCGGCCTCTCACAGCTGGGTTCCGTGGTTCAAATCCCGGTCACTCCATGTGACATTCGTGCTGGACAAAACGGAGGCGGGACAGGTTTTTCTCCGGATACTCCGGTTTTTCCTGTCATCAGCCATTCCACCAACACATAATAATAATAATAATAATAATAATAATAATAATAATAATAATAATAATAATGTTCCGGACCGTCGTCAAATGTGCGGACCGCGCTGGTAACGGCTCCTGGACGGGTAATGACTAAGAATGCAGTCCGGCCGCGGTTTCAGTGCCGCCAAGGCACCCAATATGACACCACTCCGGATCTCCTGAAGGATTTTATCCATATTAAAAATGATTAAAGGAAAAGATGGCAAAGATTTACGGACCCAACTGACCAGGAGGAATACCTGAGCCTAGCCCGGGAAGTACGAAATCGATTGCTGGAAAGGAAGATTGAAAAATGGGAGGAAACGTGCTGTAAAATAATAGAAAACGAGTCAGATGGGGAATTTTGGTGGATTCTCGCAGAAAACGAGCCAGATCGCGAATTTCGGCGGATTATATATCTAAAACAATAAGCATTCAATTATAAATTTCAGTATAATACCGTAGCGAAGCACGGGTATCTTGCTAGTTTTATATATATAGATATTCTACCATCTAGAACGTGAGAGCGGATTACGTATATTAGATGGGGCTTCAAGGCCTTACGTATGTAATCCTTTAACAAATAAACAAACAATCAATTCTTCATGGGACAATCACCAACCTGACAAACTGTGGTGCGCAACATTGTTTTAGGTTCTGGAAATGATCGAACTGGGAACATAACGATGCTGTTCACATTTATCGCCAATGCAAAGACTTAAAAGTGCTGTGTTTGAATGTTGGCGTGTGGCAGTCTGAGGGAAATCAGCCCGAGGAGTATTATCATCTCGACATGTGATGAGAAATTGAAATGCATTTTTACACACAAAATATACGGTGTCGTCAGGGGGTCTCTTCCCGCATCGCTCTCACTTGTTTCTCTCCCTGGCCGCCTTCTGCGTGACGTCATGTGATATGAGACAGCGTTCGCCCGTCCTGCTGACACGTATTACCACTACAGTCTAAAATGGTCATAACCTCTGAACCATTCATGCAAATAATGTCCTGACAAGGTGATTGTAATCCTTATAAAATACTGGAGGAGGTCAAACAATTTATTTTGATGAGGAACTGTAGGATAATATCGAAATATTTTATTTTAAGGAGGTTTTTACCGCGGACTATAGAATAAAATCGCTTCTAGAGGGCAGCCGGTTGGAAATAGGTATATGCCATCGTGGACTTTTTTTTGTAGAGGTTTCTACGCTCTACAATTCGTACGCTTACACTTGGGGTCTATCGTTAATGGTTCACGCAGCGTAAACCAAGAAAGCAAGTGACCGACCGACCTTTTTGTCTCTTTCTACGTATTTACTGTATATCGGATCACGGATACTGTATTATTTCACGAGCCTCGAAATATATTCAAAAATATAAGTTATTAGCACATAATAATGTTAATGTTCTTGGTTTTACGTCCCGCTAACTTTGAATTTGAGCACCTTCACTACCGGACTGACAAGGGAGCATTCCCTACTCGTCACCACCGATTTCGATCAGATTTATAGATCATGCAGGGCTTGGCTAGAAATGAAAGTTCCCGAAGTGGGAACTCCAGATGACCAAGCGTATAGAAAATAAAAATACAAATGTTGACGCGGTTGTCGCACCGTATAAGCCACTTACGTTAGTGCACACGCAGAGCAGTTGTTAGCGTTGCGGCAAGAGCTCGGACTGGTAAGTCGATGGTCGAGGGTTCGACTCCCCGTGTGGAGACTGTTTTTTCTGTCACCTTTTATGTTATTCATTTTCCACTTACGCAAAGAGGTGAATAATTCATTTTATTTATTTATACGCAAAAGGCATAGAAAAGGTAAACATTTGGATTTCATTGTCAGACATCTTTCTACCTGCGCCAAGAATCTATTGTTTGTGTACATCCACCAGGAACAACTTTCACTTGTCAGGTGAAAACGAATCTTATAGCGAAACGACTATTCACATTTATAGCACATTCCCCAGGGAGGGGAGATAGCCAATAAAGGAGAAAAATGAAGAATTTCTGTTTGAACACGTCGGGAAAATTCGCAACTCCAAATTTTCTACAATTGTGCACTCATTAATTGTTTCTTTTTGCTAGTGGCTTTACGTCGCACTGACACAGATAGGTCTTTTCGCGACCGTGGGAGAGGAAGGGCCTAGGAGTTGGAAGCAAACGGCCGTGGCCTTAATTTAGGTACAGTCCCAGCATTTGCCTGGTGTGAAAATGGAAGACCGCTGAAAACTTCAGGGCTGCCGACAGTGGGATTCGAACCTACTATCTCCCGGATGCAAGCTCACAGCCGCGCGTTCCTAACCACACGGCCAACTCGCCCGGTCATTAAAAAATGACGGCTTATATACCTTTTGCATATGAATAAATAAAATAAATTAAAATAAAAGAATACTCTAAGAATTGAGAAAAATATTCTCCACACGGGGAGTGGAACCCACGACCATTCAACTACTAGTCTGAGCTCTTACCGCTACGCCAACAACTGCTCGGCGTGTGCACAAACGTAAGTGGCTTATACGGTGCGAGAGCCGCGTCAACATTTGTATTTTTATTCTTATTTTCTATACGCCTGGCCATCTGAAGTTTCCACTTTGAGTACTTTCATTTCTAGCCAAGCCCTGCATGTTCTATAAATTTGAGCGAAATCGGTGGTGACGAGTAAGGAATGCCCCTTGGTGAGACAGGATTGAACCTGCCAAGTTGGGCTAAGAAGGCCAGCGCTCTACGATCTGAATTGCTACTCAGTCCAGCTATTAGCACATAATAATTTTATGGTGTGTTGTCAGTATCTGAAGTAGAACCACTGTACTGATTAAAATGCAGTCATATTATGGAAACGTGTGTGGCGCTATAAATTGTCTGCACGTAAAAGAACTCCCGTGGGGCAAAATTACGGCACCTCGAGTCTCAGAGAACCGTAAGTGTTGTTAGTGATACGTAACACAAATAACATTATTATTATTTTGTATATTATAAAGACAATAACAACAACAACTATCATAGCCAGTTAGTTTTCTACTGTGATGCCATCACAATACTTCCTCGTCATCAAGGCTTGGTTGTTGAAACACTTTGTAATAAACTTTTGAATGTCTCCATTATTACAGCTCGTACGGTAAAAAGGTGTCAGATATAAATCATCATCATCATCATCTGTTTACCCTCCAGGTTCGGTTTTTCCCTCGGACTTAGCGAGGGATCCCACCTCTACCGCCTCAAGGGCAGTGTCCTGGAGCTTCAGACTCTTGGTCGGAGGATACAACTGGGGAGTATGACCAGTACCTCGCCCAGGCGGCCTCACCTGCTATGCTGAACAGGGGCCTTGTGGAGGGATGGGAAGATTGGAAGGGATAGGCAAGGAAGAGGGAAGGAAGCGGCCGTGGCCTTAAGTTAGGTACCATCCCGGCATTCGCCGGGAGGAGAAGTGGGAAACCACGGAAAACCACTTCCAGGATGGCTGAGGTGGGAATCGAACCCACCTCTACTCAGTTGACATCCCGAGGCTGAGTGGACCCCGTTCCAGCCCTCGTACCACTTTTCAAATTTCGTGGCAGAGCCGGGAATCGAACCCGGGCCTCCGGGGGTGGCAGCTAATCACGCTAACCACTACACCACAGAGGCGGACCAGATATAAATGATTAAATGAAAATCATATTTTCTATAATTATTGTTATGTGCTAATAGCCGGGCTGAGTAGCAACTCAAATGGTAGAGCGCTGGCCTTCTTAGCCCAACTTGGCAGGTTCGATCCCCTCTCAGTCCGGTGGTGAAGGTGCTCAAATACATAGTTAGTGGGACGTAAAATCCAATAACAGTAGCATTATTATGTGCTAATAACTTATATTTCTGAATATACTTCGAAGCTCGTGAAATAATAGAGTATTCGTGATCCGATATATAGTAAATACGAAGAAAGAGACCTGTTACTGGATCTCGGTTATTTCAAAAGGGGGCCTCACACATCCCAGTCATGAGTGGTTAAAAGCATAGCCCAGTTCGAAATTTCATTTGGTGTGTTTCACGGTGTCGCCTCTGTGGTGTAGTGGTTAGCGTGATTAGCTGCCACCCCCGGAGGTCCTGGTTCGATTCCCGGCTCTGCCACGAAATTTGAAAAGTGGTACGAGGGCTGGAACGGGGTCCACTCAGCCTCGGGAGGTCAACTGAGTAGAGGTGGGATCGATTCCCACCTGAGCCATCCTCGAAGTGGTTTTCCGTGGTTTCCCACTTCTCCTCCAGGCAAATGCCGGGATGGTACCTCACTTAAAGCCACGGCCGCTTCCTTCCCTGTTCCCTGCCTGTCCCATCCACTCTCCCCCATCCCTTTACAAGGCCCCTGTTCAGCATAGGAGGTGAGGCCGCCTGGGCGAGGTATTGGTCATTCTCCCCAGTTGTATCCCCCGACCCAAAGTCTGAAGCTCCAGGACACTGCCCTTGAGGCGGTAAAGGTGGGATCCCTCGCTGAGTCCCAGGGAAAAGCCAACCCTGGAGGGTAAACAGATTAAGATAAGAAGATAAGATAAGTGTTTCACGGTAAGCTGTACCCAGATGCAAAAACGTAATGAAAACTCTTATTTCTATTATTAAGTCAAAATGTCCAGGATTCCTACGTAAGAACCAGGACATTTATTAGGATACGGCATTTAAATGCAAAGAGCTAGCACTGAGAAAATATGCCCATAAGAAGGCCAAGCTTTGAGCTGGTTCGTCAAGTAATTTAGTCTCCTGACACGTACGTTTTAATAATTTAATACAATTCCATAAAGATGTCGATATGATGTATATTTTCCTATGCCATTTGATATAAATATTTACTTCATAAGGAAATAAATTAATTATTTTGAGCTGCATGGCAATATTTTATTTCTTATCGTATTATATGACATGTATTTGATAGCTGATGTCCTATCTGCTCAGCATGTATCGAAATTTAACGCATTATCACGTTTTTAAATTTATTGTTAGTGGCCTTACTTATCGAATCGGACTAAACCAGACTATTATTTGATGAAAGATTGAGAAGATGTTTCACAGGCACGAGAACTCACAGGCTTGCTATACTCGTACTGCGACTGTGTGCCTTACTCGCTATCGTTCATATCGCGTGACGTCATAGCGCTCCAGCCAATGGACTTCAACCGGCGGAGTAGACTACCTAGTATTCTAGTTACCTTGTGGTGTCGTATTGTCCGGTTCTTACTGCATTCCGTTTATAGGATCCTGGGTTTGATTTTCAGTTTGGCTGGTAGGCGCCGGTATATGAACGCAGAACTTCAAAAGGACTAAATGTGAACGAGAGAATGATGTTCAAGTTTCAGTCTTCTCCTAAATCGCAAACGATTCTGCTCACCACGCTTCATCGAAGTACGGAAGGTCACTTTGATAAGTGTCCCTTGTAATGTTAACACAGGGGAACAAAATTTTCCTTGCATTGATTACAACACTTGTTCTTAACTAATTTGGGTGATCTGATTTCATATCAGAAGTTAGGTTTTCTCTGTTTTATTTTTCGCAATTCCTTTTTAACGGTTTTTCACGTCAATGTAAAATTTTCGAATTTATTTCTACTTAAAAATGTGGGATATTGTCATAATCACCTTCGTGGTGCTATCATAAGTCAATTAATCATAAAAACATGCAATGGCGTACAATTATGCATGCATTTTTGGAGTGCAAAAGAATGAAAGCACTTATTTTGAGAAAAAATATATATAAATAAAATCGTAACGACCGTGTGTCTGTACGTGGACTATTTTGGCGAAATTCCCATACAGTTATCTGTTTCAGGTGTTATAATGACCATCTGCATATTTTTAGCTTTGGTGTCTGTTTGTCGGTTTGTTTGTCTGTTTGTTTGTCTGAGTTCTTATAACTTGAAAACTACTGGATATATTTCTACCAAACTTGATATTTAGAATTCAACTGTCCTTAGGTAGGTCTTAGGTCCAATATTATTTCTGAATGTCTAAATTTACTGGGGTTTTATCCAAAACTGAAACCATGATTTTTCACTCCCGCAAAATATGCACATCCAAAATTAAAGGAAATCTACCATCCTTAATGGAAATCAATTTCTAAAACATTTTTCTCATGTGCATCATTTCAACAGGAGGATTAATAAGGGAGATATCATGAAAGGTCGGTTTTTCAGGCTAAGTCCAGCAGACATAGGCCAAATGTGTTGTACGTGGAGCAGATTCCTTATCTATCTATATAAATAAAATCGTAACGACCCTGTGTCTGTACATTGGCTATTTTGGTAAAATTTTCCTACAGCTATCCGTTTAAAGGGTAATAATCATCATCTGCATATTTTTTGGCTTTAGTTTCCTGAAAGTCCTCATTTCTACCACCCTCCCCCAAAATCAGGGATGCGGCACAATCTGCCAGACGAGCTAGAAAATTGAAGTTTGGCAAAATTATATGTTTTAGCCTGTAACCGACAGAAAACTTCCAACATCTTTAAATTTTCAACTTTTTCCCCCCGAAGAATACCAAAATATCGACGGAATTCTAATGACGATGTAGACCTTCGTTTCGAGGTATTTCGTGACTAAACGGCAAGTCGTATCACAAAACGAATGGCACAAGCTCTGGACAAACTGGAGTAATCTCCAACTTTGGTCCTATGACTTTTGTCGTATCTCTCTCCCTTATACGTTAGATTTGGCTGTATTTCTCGAGTGTACGCAAATGTTGTGATTTTACAAGTCTATTTCATTGTCCGACACACTTATAAAAAAGATAGTCATCAAATTTGGTACGCACATTGACACAGCCAATGGCCATACGTGAACCAAATTTTATGATTCTACCTTATACATAAGTATGCAAAAAATAATTTAAAGTGTTAAAAATGTACCCAAATTTCACACTATTCAAATTTTCGAACTCAGTATAACCCATAAATATTAGAGATACGAGAAAATAATTTAGGACTAAACATGCAAAACGATAAAGGAGGCTTTTGATGGCGCAAACCGTTTGTTGATGTGATGTACCGTTTAGGAGTAGTAAATTTCGAAATGAAGGTCTGCACTTATAAACGTGCACATGCTTACGTGTCATCCATATAAATAAAATCGTTACGACCCTGTTTCTATACATTGACTATTTTGGGGAAATTTCCCTACAGTTATCCGTTTCAGGTGTAATAATGACCACCTGCATATTTTTAGCTTGGTGTCGGTTTGTCAGTTTGTCTGTTTTTGTTTTTTGTTTTGTCTGAGTCCTTATAACTTGAAAACTACTGGATACATTTCTACCAAACTTGATATTTATAGTCCACCTGTCGTTGGGAAGGTTTTAGGGTCATTATTCCTTCTAAATACCTAAATTTACCGGGGTTTATTCGAAACCGAAACCATGATTTTGCACTTTCGAAAAGGATGCACATCCAAAATTAATGGAAATCAAATTCTAAAACGTTTTTCCCATGTGTATAATTTCTATAGGGGGACTGATATGTGAAATATAATGAACGGTCGGTTTTTCAGGCTAAGTCCAACGGACATAGCCCAAATGTGATGTACGTGGAGTAGATTCATTATCTATCTTATATAAATAAAACCGTAACGACCGTATCTCTGTACAATGACTATTTTGGAGAAATTTTCGTACAGCTATCCGTTTAAAGGGTAATAATGATCATCTGCATATTGTTTTACCATTAGTTTTACATCCCTCCCTCAAAATCAAGATTGCGGCACAATCTGCCACACGAGCTAGAAAATTGAAATTTTGGAAATGATAGGCCTACGTTTTAGCATTTAGCCGACGGAAAACTTCCAAGATTTTTAACTTTTTCACGTTTTATCTTCGAAGAATATCGAAATATCGAGGAAATTCTAATGACGGTGCGGACATTCGTTTCGAGATACTTCGTGCTAAACGGCAAGTCCTATCACAAAACGGATGGCACAATCTCCGTTCAAATTGGATTGATCTACAACTTTGGTCCTATGACTTTTTGTCGTATCTCTATCCGTTATATGTTAGATTTGTCTCTATCTCTATTTCTCTACTGTAAGTAAATTCTGCACCTTTTACACGCATAATTCATACTTTGAATCAATTATAGCAAAGATAAAATAATCAAATTCTACACGATCATTGCCCCACACAGTAGCCATATGTGAGCCAAGTGCTATGTTTATAGCTGTTACATAATTATCAGAAAAGTAGAGCATTGTGAGACAACCTTACCCAAATTGTACCCTATTCACCGTTTCTAACTCAATCAGAACCATGAATATGAGGTACGAGAAAATATCATAGGACCAGCCATTTAGACCACTAAATACGTCGTCTTATGGTACATCCGTTTGTCGATATGACGTACCGTTTATCAGCAGGTCTGCAATATTTTAAACATGCATATACATGGATATACTTTTGTGTGTCGATATATATTGATGTAGATTTGTAGCGATCAAGAAAGGGTGTGTCTGCTATTGTAATCAGTACTCCCCACATCGACTTTGATTGGCAGTAGGCATGGAGTCTTCTTCCAACTGCTGTGTAAGTTGCATTAGTGAGGAGGGCCCATCATTTTAAAGAATAATTCCCTTCTTGATTTCACTTGCAGAAGGCAAGGGAGCGTCCAGTTTAGTTCTAAACTCCCCTACCGGATTGTGTTTGGCTGTGGGCAAGGGCGCCCACCATTATACACAAAATGTACCTATCTAAAATGTAACTGGCATTCGGCATAGTGGCCTTCTATTTTAATGGAAACTCACCAACTCGGTGTGACTGGCAGTAAGCTGTCTGGCGTTAGGAAATGGGGCCTGTATTTGTAATGATAAGAGCACCAGTAGGGGAGTTTCCCGCCATTGTAATAAAAATTCCTCAACTGTAATCTGTGTGGAAGTAGGAAAGGGGGCCTGGGATTGTAACGAAAATCGATTGTGACCCCGTATTAGGCAATGGGGCCAGGCATTATAATGTTAACTTCCCAACTCTATTGTGAAAGGCAGTAGGCAAGTGAGCCTGCCGTTATCACCAAAACTTCGCAGTTCACACTTTCCATTGGAAACAACGTATGGGGACCTCCTCATGTTGTTTCTTGGATAACGCTAAGTGACGTGCAATTTAAAAAATCTTTTTCACTGCATACGTAGTAATTAACTTTGATATTGTCCGTATATAATGTAGATTGCCGTAGTGAAGCACGGGTACATTTGCTAGTGTATATATATATATATATAAGTGGATGTTGGTATATTTGAGATTAATAGACACAAAAGCTACTGAAAATTTTACAATTTGTTCTTATTACTCCTGAGAGGGTTCAGAAAGTGGTTTCAACAAGATACCACAGCTGGTTTTTGATAATGAGTAATTTAATTGCAAAGCCGCACCAAAATTGCATCGTTTCGATGGTCAGATTGTCACAAGGCGACAGCAACTTACTCTGCATCATGACAGTCAGATAAGAAATGCTGTATATAGAAGTATGGGAACTCTCCGCCATGTTTTATAAAGTACCTTCCTTGCTGGGAGTCATAACCGTGCCTGTTATTTGGAAATAGCAATCCAATATGCCGTGATCGAGATGTTCTTTCACCAACTTCGGAAGGTAAGTTTGAAGAGTGTAGTTGTGCATTAGATATGAAAAATTACTTAAACTGTGAAAAATGTAGAATATCAACAGTAAAATAATACGAGTTATCACGCACTCCTAACGAAGAGCATCTGGGGGTTCGGGGGCGGAGCCCCCAACGAGCAAAAACGAGTGTATATCTATTCTATATACAAAAATGGGTGTATGTATGTATGTATGTATGTATGTATGTATGTATGTATGTATGTATGTATGTATGTATGTATGTATGTATGTATGTATGTATGTATGTATGTATGTATGTATGTATGTATGTATGTATGTATGTATGTATGTATGTATGTATGTATGTATGTATGTATGTATGTATGTATGTATGTATGTATGTATGTATGTATGTATGTATGTATGTATGTATGTATGTATGTATGTATGTATGTATGTATGTATGTATGTATGTATGTATGTATGTATGTATGTATGTATGTATGTATGTATGTATGTATGTATGTATGTATGTATGTATGTATGTATGTATGTATGTATGTATGTATGTATGTATGTATGTATGTATGTATGTATGTATGTATGTATGTATGTATGTATGTATGTATGTATGTATGTATGTATGTATGTATGTATGTATGTATGTATGTATGTATGTATGTATGTATGTATGTATGTATGTATGTATGTATGTATGTATGTATGTATGTATGTATGTATGTATGTATGTATGTATGTATGTATGTATGTCCTCCTAAACTACCGGAGCAATTTCAACCAAATATTGGTACACTTATGACTTACAATCTGGAGACATGCACTGTGGGGGTAATCCATCCCTAGCACCCATCGTGGTGGGGGTCAGAGGTGGGGGGAGCAGTAGGTACAGAAATCAAAATTAGTGTCCAATCCATACTTTTTCGGGGTCGCTGAGATGAATAGTGACACTTCGGATATTTTCAAGTCCTTTTTATGGTGGGAGTTTAGGGAGGAGTGAGGTATAAGAAGTACCGAAAATAGTATCCAATGCAGAGTTTTAGGGGTCACTGAGATGAACAGTGACACATCGGAACATTTTAAAGTCCGAGTTCAGCCCCCTTTGACATAGGGTTGAGAAGGGGTGAAAAAATACAATGACTACAATGTCCGAAATTATAGGTGTATGTGTGTACTTTCCAGCATTACCTTCAAGTAAATTTGGTACAAACATTTACTATCGGTGAAAAACGCTGTGGGGGCAAGACACTCCTAGAAAACCTAGTGGAAGGGGTGAAATAGAAATATACATAACGACCAATAATAGTGTCGAATTCATAGTTTTCAGGATTACTGGAGCAATTTGAACCATGCTTGGTAACCTTATGACTTATCAGAAGACTAACCGCATGGGGGCAAGACTTCCCTAGCACCCTTACGGGTGGAGGTGAGGGGGTGGAATATAAAACTAATCGAGGATAGTGTCGAAACAACAGTTTACGGGGTCACTGAGATGCATAGTGACACGCCGGGTTTTTTTTAGTCCAAGTTCAGCCCTCTTTGTCATAGGGGTTGAGAAAAGGTAAAAAAAATTGTCTAAAATAACCGGGATAGTAGATGTATGTGTGTTGCAGCGTAGCTATCAACGAAAACTGATACAAGTATGGCTTACTATCTGGAAAAGGTACTGTTTGGGGTAAGATACCCCTAGAACAACTAGGGGATGCGGTGAAATATAAATATATATAACCAAAAATGACCAATAATGGTGTCGAATCAATGGTTTACTGGACTACTGGAGTGATTTCAACCAAACTTGGAACATTTGTGACTCAATATCAGGGGTTAAAACGCATGGGAGTATGACAACCTTAGCACCACTAGGGTAGAAGTTGGAGGGGGTGAGATATAAAAATAATCAGAAACAGTGTCGAATCCATACTTTTTGGGGTCGCTGAAATGAACACTAACACTTCGGATGTAGTTTAAGTCCAAGTTGAGCCTCAATCGGCAGGAGGGCGAGAAGGAGTGAAGAAAAGACAATGTCCAAATGACCGAGATTATGGATGTTTGTGTGTATGTTCCAGCATAGCTGTCAACTAAAGTTAGTAAAAATATTACCTACTACCTGGAAAAAATACTGTAGGGTGAAACACCCCTGGAATCTTACTATCTGAAAAAAATACTGTTTAGGTAAAACATCCGTATCACTCCTAGGAAAGGGAGTGAAACATAAAAATAAGTGAAAATGACTTGAATTAATGTCGAATACATTGTTTAAAAGATCGCTGAGTTTAAATGTGACACTCTGGATTTTTAAGTCATACTTCAGCCGCAGTCAGTATGGAGGTTGAGAAGGGGTGAAAATGAATGTAAAAATAACCGGGAATATGGATGTATGTGGGAATGTTCCAGAATATCTCTTAACGAAACTTGGCACACATATGGATTACCATCTGGAAAAAATACTATGGAGAGAAAACATCCCAAACCCCTCTGTAGCTGCGGAATGGGAGGGAATGATACGTAAAAATAGTAGAAGAAAACCGATATTAATGTCGAATCCATAGTTTACGTGTCGCTGAGACGGATTTTGACGCTCTGGATAACGTTTAAGTCCAGGTTCAGCCTCCATTGAGACGGGGGTCTGAGAGGGGCTTAAAGTAAATACTAAAATGCCCAAAATTAGTGTTGAATCCACTGCTTTTGGGGGCGCAAGACTGGTGACAGTTTCATTAACAGTTTAAATCGTGACCGATAAATACGTATAGTTATCACGTATTATTTTTTCGAAAGGATCAGATACTTCCCACCCAATTCGAGCTTTCACAAAGACAAAGTTTTACTCGACAACTGAATAATCTGAAACATGATATCAAACACATCTAAGTACCCCTAAATTTGCATAATCAATCGTAAAATCAACATCTCAAAAACGGAGTTTTATAAAAATTAACTTCACACATGACTAACTGATAATACGTATCTTAAAGGTAAACTTTCAAAATTACCCGGGCAAAGCCGGGTACTACAGCTGGTATGATATAAAACACAATTAAATACGAACATAATTTTCTTAAGTATAGCCGTACAACAGGGCTACAGATTTAATTCAGCATTTATTATTATCATTAATTGATCCGATTTATTAGATTTTATATTGTGATTTTCATCATTTAGACTATGATATAATTAAGTATCACGCATATTATGTCATTTAATCATTGGATAAGGGAATATTGTTTATAATTATTCTGTATATAAATAAGTGAGATTACCGAGGTTGATAGATGCAGTCGCTTAAGTGCGGCCAGTATCCAGTATTCGGGAGATAGTAGGTTCGAATCCCACTGTCGGCAGCCGTGAAGATGGTTTTCCGTGGTTTCCCATTTTCACACCAGGCAAATGCTGGGGCTGTACCTTAATTAAGGCCACGGCCGCTTCCTTCCCATTCCTAGGCCTTTCCCGTTCCATCGTCGCCACAAGACCTACCTGTGTCGGTGCGACGTAAAAGCAAAATAGCAAATAAGTGAGATTTGTTGATCTGAAATAGTCATACTTTAACTGGTAACTGTAGGCAGATGAGCTGGCATGACATGTTGCAACCAAGGCTATGTTTAACCGAGGTGGTATTAGGCAAGCACATTTTCTGCTGACTCATCTAGGTGGTGACTGTACGCGTGGGGAAGCTATTTAGACACATGACTGATTTTGTAAAGTGCGTGGCCTCGTGCTTTCGATAGTGTGCCCGTATTCGCTAGCTACCGTGTGTCGATGTGGAAGGGATGACCAAGTAGAGGGGATCTGAATGGTCATCAAGAGTTTATATAAGTTGATGTAAGGATAGTTGTGTCGTCTAAGAGTGGTGGTCAGAGCTAAGAGGTGGTCTAAGAATCGTCGAAGGTGTGTAAGTGTGGTGGTCTGATCTGAGTAGAGACTTGTACTGGGCTGATTGTGAAGCGGCAGCATCTAATTGCGAGGTAGAACTTTGCAATGTAAGTTTATTTCAGTAGATTCACCAGACATTTACTGCCGTGGTCTGCAGAGGGATATATATCGAATTTAACCGATATATGCAGTTAGCAGTCGTCATGGTACTTCGAATCCTTCATTGAATTGTACTGTGCAATTCGCGAACTTTGTTCGAGAATTGAATCTAACGTAGATACATATAACATCGCATAGAACTGCTTTATTTATTTCAACAGTCTCTATATTAGCTATCAGGACGTATGAAACAAGATGGTATGCCTGTACATTACAGTTTCTTTCAGTAAAGTTTTGCAATTTCTAACAATAAATATTGAGTGGACGTAATGGCATTGGAGATTACTACACTCGGACAGGGAATGTAAGTCAACTTCAGGTTACATTAGAAGATGAGATAACAGCAGACGGCTTCCGACTTCTACCCGACGGTTTTTCCAGGAATTTCAAGTTCAACAGTGGTGTGTGCAGACATCAGGTAATTACAGCATCGGACATGTTATACATAAATAACATGAAGAACAATTTAATCAGCGGCAATCTCAAAATGAATTCATACTAAATGCCGGAAGCTGTTTAAATTTAAATCAATGTTTATGTAACAACAAATCTCAGAGTATTTTAGTGTTAAATTAAAGTACGGCAATGCAAGTTCATTGTGATGTAAATTATAGCCATGAATTCAGTTTTCTTTCAATAAAAATAAGTGATTCTGGTTCCAAGTACAATCCTCAATTGTGGAAATGCAACCATAATTTGCAATAGTATTGTCCTGATCATTATTTCTGTATATTGCCAGATGTGTGAGTTTATCACCTCACTCCTTGGGAATAATTGAGATAAGAGACATGCTCTCGGAATTTTGTTGCTTATTACAGCAACTGGCGCTCAACCAATTTTGAAGAATACTGTGTGAAGGAAATTAAGAGTAATAGTAGTGGTAGGAGGAGTTACAGTACATACAGATGGAAGATATTAATTATCTATATACTGTATGTACTATAGTGCAGCAATGTGACATAGAGGGCATTCAAAATTCAGTCAGATAAGAATTTGTAATTGCAGCTCTTACGCTTTTTTGACTTGCTGAGGACAGTCTCGTTTGGTGCTCCAGCAGTAATCTGCCATCATATGCCCGTCCCATCGCCCTTAATAATGCTCTTCGGTTGTCTTCAGGTCTTGATGGAAATGTTCCCCACGTTTTTCGATAAATTGGTCAAGATTGCTATTCAGGAAAAACATCCTTTTACTCATGTTGTCATCCAAGATTTCAAAATGCCTTTAGGATCATTTGAACCAGAAGTATATAGTTTTCTGCCTTCCTGTTACCAAAAACATCCGTGCTACAAAATACATCCATTGCTGCTCTCTCCTTTTGATCCATCTTCCTGACAAATCCCTCACCACGTATAAGGGATTGAATATGAGGACCATCAAACACATTTGCTTTTATTTTTTCGAATGACAGACCAGGAAAGGTAGAAACAATTTGTTGAAAACATGATTTCAGTATTCAGTGCCTTAACGAATTGGTTCATCAAACCAAGCTCGGCTAACAATAGGTTCATTCAAAATATTTGGCATCCCTACTTCGAGAGTTTCACGTTCGGGCCGCTCTTTCTGTGTGCAGTGTTTCTCCCAAGCACGGCTATCCCACATGCAGAGGTAGCAAGGATATTTCGTGAAATCTTTCTGTTGTCCAAGGAGGAAGTTTACCATTTTAAAATACACACAAATTATCCAGTTATGGTCAGAATCTTTTAGTGGGTTGATCATTGATCTGATGTCATTGCCATGTCATTACGAGTGGTAGTAGTAGTAGTAGTAGTAGTAGTAGTAGTAGTAGTAGTTCTTGTTGTTGATGTCTCCTAAATTTAGTGTAAAACCAAAATCTGTAACAATAATTCAAATCACATTGTATGAAAACTAGAACTAGCAGCTTAAAAACGAAAATCGGCAATAGTAAGAAAAACTCAAATTGCATGAAAACTAGTGCATGCACAGGCAAACTGACTTCATATTTGGAAATGAGGATGCTAAAATACACAGACACAGTTGAAAAATCCCATTCAACAGTCAAACATTGATTTGTTTGTTCCCCTGTGTAATTTAAATGTGTTTGTGAGGATGTCGGTGACAGACTATTAAGCGTACTACATAACGAGTATGATAGTCCTCCATGGATACCATCGATTATGATTACTCATCTTTTTTTCCTTTTTTGCTATTTGCTTTACATCGCACCGACACAGATAGGTCTTATGGCAACGATGGGACAGGAAAGGCCTAGGAGTGGGAAGGAAGCGACCGTGGACTTAATTAAGGTACAGCCTCAACATTTGCCTGGTGTGAAAATGGGAAACCACGGAAAGCCATCTCCAGGGCTGCCGACAGTGGGGTTCGAACCCACTGTCTCCCAGATGCAAGCTCACAGCTGCGCGACCCTAATCGCACGGCCAACTCGCCCGGTTTACTGATCGTTAACATACTGTAAAGCTTAGCATATCACAATCTACTTGCTTGCTGTCCAATGAAACATTCTATCGTATATCGTCTCCATTCATTCAATTGCACCTCAGATGTATGACAGTAGACTGCTTGGAGATTATCTGAAAAAAATATTTCATGTTCCCCTTTATTCAAACTTTCATTGGATGTTAAAATATCGAGCATAATTATTCATAAATACTTTTCATAATAATTAGCATAAATCACTTCTTCAACCTATGGTTATAAATATAATAATATAGTACTTACACAAGTTATTAAATAACGTTAATAACATTTGAGTACTCACGATGAATGAACATTGCTATTTCATGCGGAAATCGTTGCCCATTTCACACTTCTAGTTTCAAAGCAGATGAATATAAATTAACCGGCAATATTCAAACTCACAAACAAACAGTGGTTCCATGATTATACATGCTTAATTAACTTTGTTTTCATATTATGCTCCCTACAAATTACAGTCTGATAACACAGTTATATTGCTCATTTTCGTAAAGTTGTGTTTACAATAAATCTGGTTTTAAAAAGAGTATGCAATAACAGTCAGACAGTTCTAGTTCAAACAAAAACAGTGAAGCAGGCTATATCGTAAGCCAGGCAGAGAGATTCGGGCGGTAAAGGCTATATTTCTGGACACAAGTTGGTGGGTTGGATCCTAACTCACCCGGTGGTATTTAAAGGTGCACAAATACACCAGCCTCGTGTCGATTGATTTACCAGTATGCAAAGGAATTCCTTCAGGACAAAATTGTGGTACCTCAACGTCACTTAACCCTTAACTACGTGGGTACCACAATAAGCATAGACATACCCAGGTCTGGTCTGAAAGAATTAACCTTTAATATAAAAAATAGCCTTCTTTCCTTTGTTATTTCCATATTTTATTATCAAGAAGGACCTATTACAAAGTGCTGCTCCATTGAAAAAGCAGAATATTCTAAGAATTAGACGCGCAGGTTTTAAAAATGTAATATCAAAGAAGAAAGAAATCTTATTTGCATTGTTTGCTCCGATGCACATAATAATTATTTACAATACGGTAGAGACGATATTATTAATCATATTTGGAAATATAAAACATTAATAAAACGTAGTGAAAAAGACTGTTTGAAATACAGAATGATTCCTTTAAAATTGCGAACACTTTACATGCACATGATTGCAGACTTCCATGACAATCGCGTGTTTGTCCCATTAAGTCCTGGAAGTTTCACCGCGATGTTGTGTTTCCTCGTTCTGGAGTGGCTAATGCAGGAATAGGAACTCCATTTGAATTTTTTTTTCTCACCTTAAACGTTTTGGGAGGTATGGTGAAGTCACCAGTATCTGATGAATTGCATGAATCTCCATCACTGTTATTTTCGGAATTATCTCCTCCTACACATCCATCTTCTTGTTCTGAAGCATTGCCATGACCTGAGGTCCAATATACATCCTCTTCTCCAGACACGTAATTTCCTGAAACATCATCTACCAACTCTTGTAGTATTTTCTCAAACTTACTGTCACCAAACCTAACAGTTTCGGACATCCCCGTAGCCCACCGTATTGTTCTTACACCCGGGTCCGATCTGCGGGGCGTACACAGCGCTATCTTGCAAACAACTTGGCAATTGTTGCAACTCGACTGGCTGTTATTTTGAATTACCGACCTAAGTGTTTACAAGGCTGGATGAGTCCACACGAACTAAGGAATTGGAGTTATCGAAATATTAAGGATCTCACGTAGTCTAGAAGACCGGGCATGGGTAGTTAAGGGATAAAAGTGTAACAGTAGTTAGCGGGACATAAAGCAAATAAAGTTAAAAATGTTCTTATGCGGGCTGCTTAGCCGAGGTGATAAAGGCTTAGCCGGTTCACCTGGAAGGATATAGGTTCAGTTCCCCTGCCGCTGTTCTCACCTGTTTGTATGACTTCTCCTTTAAGAGGAACATATGGCCCTGGGCTCAGCTCAATCAGCCAACATCAGGTTACGGATAGTGGAAGTCATTACATTCCACGTATTCCTCCGACGGTCTTCATGACTTACACGCAGATGGCTTCATATTTCGTTTTTCCTGTTCATCCATACCAACAATACTGTAGTAGTGTCCGCAGCTAGCAATACCTTAGAATGAAATAATACACACTATGAGTTAACATGTGAAAAGACTGAGCAAACGTAAGCTTGCATTCGCGAGACAGTGGGTTGGAACTCCACTGTCGGCAGCCCTGAAGATGGTTTTCCGTTCTTTCCCATTTTCAAACCCGGCAAATGCTGCATCTGTGCCTTAAATAAGGCAACGGTCACTTCCTTTCCACTCGTAGCCCTTTCCTGTCCCATCGTTGCCATAAGACCTATCAGTGTCGGTGCGACGTAAAGCAAAATGTAAAAATAAACAAAAAGAATACATCTTCATTAATGGCTCTTATGACTTTCAGCGTTTAGTCTGCAAGCCTCTGCGAATGTACTAACCGCCGTCACAATCCTCTGTTTTTAACTAGCCCTGTGTCCCCGTTTAGTTCTATAACTCCTATCTTTAAATCACTATAAACTGAGTCTAATTATCGTAGTCTTGGTCTCCATCTACTTTTCTTACCCTCCATAACAAAGTCCAATATTGTCCTAGGTAACCTACTCTCCTTCATTCGCCTCACATCACCCCACCACCGAAGTCGGTTTGTGCGTACAGTTTCATCCATCGAGTTCATTCCTAACTTATCCTTTATCTCCTCATCCTGAGTACCCTCCTGCCACTGTTCCCACCTTATTGTATCAGCAATCATTCTCACTATTTCCATGTCTGTTACTTCTAACTTATGAATAATAAATATATCCTGAGACCAAGCTTTCACTCCCGTAAAGTAAAGTTGGTTTGAAAACAAAGCGATGTAAAGAGTTTTGTCCGGGGGTTACTTCCTTCTTAGAGAATACTGTTGGCTGCAACTGCGAACTCACTGCGTTAAGCATGCTTCACTGTGATTCACGCTCACTTATTATACTACCATCCTGGGAGAACACACATCCTAAATACTTGATATTATCTACCTGTTCCATGTTTGTATCCCCGCCCTAACATTCAATTCTCTTGAATTTCTTAACTACTGATACCAATTTAGTCTTGGATAGGGTAATTTTCATACCATACTCATTGCACCTATTTTTAAGTTCCCTTAGAACACTCCAATTCCGTGAGAAAATTTCTGCATCCATTATATCATTTCTCAGCCATGATTCAACTCCTATTACACGAGTTTACTGTCTGTCTGTCTGTCTGTCTGTCTGTCTGTCTGTCTGTCTGTCTGTCTGTCTGTCTGTCTGTCTGTCTGTCTGTCTGTCTGTCTGTCTGTCTGTCTGTCTGTCTGTCTGTCTGTCTGTCTGTCTGTCTGTCTGTCTGTCTGTACGGGCATCACGAGAAAAAGGCTGAAGAGAATTTAATGAAAATCGGTATGCAGAGTCGCAGAATGAGGTACTACAATCTATGTTATAAATAATTGTATTCACGCTGAGTGAAATGGTAGTTTAGGGGAAGGCCTAAAATGTAATTCTCAAATATCTATGTTATTTGTGGTCCTATCGATAAATACTACATAACTAATGTTATATATTATTAAATTGCCGATCATTTATGTCTTATAATAGACTTTTACCTTGACGGCTATAATAGCAGAGATATTCATGCTTTCTATTTTTGTAGCTAAGTTTACATCAACGCCGAACCAAGAGAAAATGGATGAATAAAAATTAATGAAAATCAGTATGTTAAGCCAGCAAATAAGGAACTACAGTCTAGGCTATACATAATTTAATTATTCACGCTGGATAAAATGGTAATTTAGAGGAAAGCGCCTAAAATTTAGTTTTTAAATACCTATGTTATTGGGCCTATCAGAAAGTTATAGAAAATACAACTTGCGATCATTTACGTCTTATACAGTTTTACCGTACCGACTATGATAAAAGAATTCATGAATTTTGACTTTTGTTGCATATTCTGTACCAACGCCGAGCAATGCTAACATGGAAATATTGTTGAATCGTGTTAACTGGTGATGGTTTTTGTCATGATTGTCTTAAGGTTTAAAACCGCGGGGTCAATCTGCCCAAAACTTTCTGATTCCTCATACTTCTGGTAGACAGTATTAACAATAGGGATTATCAAACGTTAACTTTCATCAATCATTTCTATTCCAGCTTAGTCTGGTTGTATTTGAAGGTGCTCAGACATGCCAGTCGCGTGCCGATATATTTAATGGCTCGTAAAAGAACGAATTCCTGTGGGAGGAAATTCTCATACTTCAATGTCCGCGAAAATCGTATAATTAGTTAGTAGGACTAAAAACCATAACATCCACATCATTCAAACAAATATTTAACGAAAGATTTGATCATGGCAGTTTATCCTGCCGGTGTCCGACTCGTTGGCTGAATGGTCAGAGTACTAGCCTTCGGTTCAGAGGGTCCCGGGTTCGATTCCCGGCCGGGTCGGGGATTTTAACCTTGATTGGTTAATTCCAATGGCCCGGGGGCTGGGTGTTTGTGCTGTCCCCAACATCCCTGCAACTCACACATAACACTATATTCCACCACAATAACACGCAGTAACCTACACATGGCAGATGCCGCCCACCCTCATTGGAGGGTCTGCCTTAGAAGGGCTGCACTCGGCTAGAAATAGCCACACGAAATTATAATTATCCTGCCGGTAATCTCAAGATCATCAAACACCAGGAATCTATTGAACAATGTGATTAACTGAACAAAAAAGCTATCCAGATACATTTATTTCTTTATTTATTTATTTATTGCTAGTTGCTTTACGTCGCACCGACACAGATAGGTCTTGAGGCGACGATGGGACAGGGAAGGCCTAGGAGTGGGAAGGAAGCGGCCGTGACCTTAATTAAGGTACAGCTCCAGCATTTGCCTGGTGTGAAAATGGGAAACCACGGAAAACCATCTTCAGGGCTGCCGACAGTGGGGTTCGAACCTACTATCTCCCGAATACTGGATACTGGCCGCACATAAACGACTGCAGCTATCGAGCTCGGTCAGATACATTTTAGAAAGAGGATTATAGTTTTATGCAAGTGTAACCAGTCGGGCTGTGTACAATAACGCCTCCATTGTTCATGCTTTTACTGCTACCTGATACCTGTTAAAATAGGCTGCTTTTCTATATAAAGTCATATTTTTTTCATATTCCATAGAATTATATAATAACGGCACGTGAGTTTCTGTGGCATATTTTCATATATTACTACTGCAACAGGCAAATGGTATCTTTGTATGGAAGGAATATTTTTCACATTTATTTTATTTTAACAGGTATCAGGTAGCAGTAAAAGCATGAACAATGGAGGCTTATTGGAAATTCCTAATGAGTTCAACCTCGACGGTGGAAGGCAGTATTTTGAATAAGGCAGCTTTGCTTGGGACGCCTTAGTCTCACTCTGATCCTAATGGTCACATAGACGGGACTTTTCTTTCATGGAAAAGCGAGGGCAACAGAATTAACTTCTCCTCGACCCTTCAACTGTCCTTGGTTTGAAATAGCAAGAGCAGACTTTCAGTGTGATTTCAACATGCCTGACGGGAATTGTTCAGAGAGTGCGAAACTGAGGCAATTCGTTCAAGAATTTGGGAACGGAGTTTTAGTAGTGATGATGTTATTTTATACCATAAACTCTGTTAAGTTAAGGTATTGGGTCAAAGGCGTCTTAATTTGTAACAACACTGTGATACCGGTAAGCATAAAAGGTGTTTATCTCGATTTTCCGCCGCGGAGAACAAGCAGCGTCTGCTTTTCAGGAACTTTCTTCAAATACGATTCCGGTTAGAACACTTGGAAATTTTGTTAAGATGATGTTACGTCCAATATTCCTATAACAACTAAATAGTGTCAGATTCAGACTCTTCTTAGAGAAGCACATCAGTCAGGTAATTCATAATGAATCAACACTTAGACAAAAGTGATCTATCCTTTTACTATGCAAATATGTTACAGAAGGTAAGCTCTACGGTTCTCAGCAACCGATGTAGATAAGGCTTAGAAGAATTTGTATATCCTCTTGCTATGAAGATAGATAAGATCTTCAGTTCTCGACAGTAAGATGCAGTGGCGTGTGCTGAGTCCAATGCATGGACTATCACTAGACTTAGGTTACCCCTTTGCGATGGTTGGTTTAGTGAATGTCAAGCCTTTTAATCGTTTTGAGCTGCAACGAAGAACAGTTGCCTTATGGATAATACAGGATAAACAGGGGCATAATTACTCATACTACATGGATTTAAGAGTAAAAGAGAAAAGGTTGCACATAACGAGACATTAATAAAAGGCAAAGAGACGAAACTCCAACACTCCTTATAGACATTACTAAAAATCTAAGTGGGCTTACGGCCCAAAGATACAGAGGTTAATTCCATGTTGCAAGAGGATGACTAAAGGAGGAAACTTTAAAGCCGAGGCGAGATTTACAAAATTTAGAGTTTGAAAACTTTAGTCACCCAATTAGAAGGTTGAATGGGAGACGGCAGAGGGTCACCACTCTTCTTTCCCTTACATTACATATTTCCCGGTAGGGAATAGAAACAGGGTCCTCAGACTTCGCCGAAAATCCTACATTTAAACCACCAATTTACAAAATTACATTAAAAGGAAACGGCTGAAACCTTCCCCACAAACTACCGCAGGCGCTATCAGAAGTTTAGGAAAATTCTGCCATTACCTTGTATCGCTAGATATTCGTCAAGCAGGCCGCGCCCCTGCCTCCTAGGCCTCCGTCAAGTCACACTCCCAGGCACTGGAGCAATTCAGAAAAGACAGCCCTAAAGTGCCCAGCTTATGTAGTTCCATAAGGGGAAGCTTCCCGATTAAATTGAACCACACTTTGCTGATAGGCAATACTCCCGGTTTTGATTGGCTAGAGAACATATTTACAAGCATCTGATAGTTAGACTACAGTAGAGGAGGAACCAGCTGAAGTGTTGACAACTTCGCTACATGAAAAAAGCAGTCTTCAGAAAAAGCTTTACTAATAACACAAATGAAATTTCCTAAGTTCTAGGTTCGTTTTTAGCGCGTGAAAATGAGCTAGCAAATCTATGTTAGAGTCATCTAACTGTAGGAGACGAAATTATTTGGGTGTTTACAAGTTTCATTTTCAAGCCCTTTATGGTTCTTGTATTTCTTTGGCCAATACATTCATTCTAAGCATTGTTGGAATTTTCATATTTTGCTTAGGATGGTTGTCCAGTTACACTTCCCCTTGAGTCAATAGAAACTTGATAAACTGCATTCCTTCAGACCATTTAAAAATGAAACTGACCAATTAAAGGATGATGTACATGAAATACAGGCATTAGTGTAAGTAACCACCAAACACACATTTTCCACTACAACTACTAAAATGCATTCATTCCTCCCCAGAAGGGGGAGGCGGGCCTCTTAGTCGGTGACGCCGTCTCTCAGGCTGGGAGTTTTGTGACGGTGAAGGAAATGCTCGGAGAAGGTGAGGGGGGTGGCGGCCGTGGCCTACACTAGGAACTGTCCCGGCATTCGCCTTAGTGCAGGAGAATGGAAATCCACGGAAAACCACCCTCAGGACAGCTGACGCCTCCCGAATGCAGAGGGGAGCCGTGGCCAACCCTCCTCTGCTCGATTGGCCGGTCAGAGTGTAGAGCTGTTAGACCACGGACCAGCCGTGGCCACTTGAGGGCCGAGACCCACTCTGCATCTACCGACACACTTTCCTTGAAATACAGTATACTGGTGATTCAAATTTTGCACATGAATGGTGATGACATTACATAGATAATAACAGTTAGTATGTAGATACGATAATAAGCTTTTTTTTTTTTCACAGAGAACTTTGCTTTGCGTCTTCAAAAGATAATCTCGTCTATTCACGAGCAAGACTTCTCTAAAAATGAATGAAGGTTTGAATCACTTGAACTTAAGAATGCTTTACCGTTGTCTATAGTAAGTGGTAGTCTCGTTCGCCGCTAGATGGCTCCCTGTGTGTGAACCATTTCATGATGAGAATGCGAATTTGGAAAAAATTGGGAAGAAGTAATAATTGTGAAAGGACAGGGAAGAGAACTTACCTATATAAATCCTTAATGACTGGCAACCATGTATAACTTAACCCTCTACTGCATGAATTATTTTTCGTTTTCGTTTGGTGAAGAAAATTTCAAGCTTTAATGTTCAACATACGCTCAGTGTATTAGATGTACCAGCAATTCTTAACTGGGGCTAATAGCTTAACACTCATATGTGATGTGGATTGCCATTGTTGAATATATATACGATTTTTCACGATTTTACGCTAAGCTTTTAACATTCAAAGACCGAACATTACTACCTACAACTTGCAGAACCGTAGGTCGGTAATGTCTTTGAGGTTGAGCCAGAGGTACTCCTGAAGCCTGTGGTAATGTGATGGGGAGGGCCCACGTAAAATAAACGGTGGTTTGGTTCGCGTGGATGTTGACGGGGTGGAAGGAGTACCTTTGGTTGTAGGGCTGTTTTGTCTTATGTTATGTAAAAGAAAAAAAAAAGGCATCACTGGGATATGTGTTTAATTGATTGTACAGTTGAAGGTGTGCCGTAAAACTACCTCTGTCTACAATATTTATCCATTTATACAGGTGAAAAGTTATTTGTTGCCTAAAGGCAACAGTATGCAGTAGAAGGTTAAGTGACAGAGAGTGTCCCTGTTGAAATACGTATTTCCACAGCTTCCCGTATAATCCAGACCTGTAGTGTTTAGTGAGGGTTAGAGCTCGAACATCTGGTCGGCGGATGCAGGGTGAGTCTGGGCCCAAAAGTGGCCACGGCTGGTCCGTTGTCCGACACCTCTGCACTCCGACCGGCCAACATAGCAGAGGAGGGATGGCCACGGCTCTACGCCTCTGAATTCGGGAGACGGGGAGGGGCTGGTCCCCACCTTCGGCTGTCTTGAAAGTTGTTTTCCGTAGTTTTCCATTCTCCTGCACTAAGGTGAATGCCGAGACAGTGCCTAGTATAGGCAACGAACGACCACCTCCTCACTTTCTCCAAGCATCTCCTGGTCTCAGAGACGGCGTGACCGTCTAAGAGGCTCACCTCCTTCTTCAAGGAAGGAACGAAAACATGTCAGTAGTAGTCGAACATCGTGGAACGCGACATAAATGGCGTGCTTAGCTATTGCTGATTTGTCTGGCTGCTTGAGACGGATATTACGTTGATGTTCCTTGATACGAGTACCAATGGAACTGGAAGGTTTGACCAATATATACCTTGCTGCAAGTATAGGGAATTTTGTTCACCCCAGGGTATATTTTTGCATGCCTATTATCTCTAAAGGACACCTTATACTGCGAAAACGATCGCTCCACATCGCAGGAAGTCAGACGTTCACAGTTAAAGAGAGGAATGTCACCAACACTAACGTCAATCAATCAATCATTCAGTCACTACCGATCTGCATTTAGCGCAGTCGCCCAGGTGGCAGATTCCTTATCTGTTGTTTTCCTAGCCTTTTCTTAAATGATTGCAAAGAAATTGGAAATTTATTGAACATCTCCCTTGGTAAGTTATTCCAATCCCTAACTCCCCTTCCTATAAACGAATATTTGCCCCAATTTGTCCTCTTGAATTCCAACTTTATCTTCATATTGTGATCTTTCCTACTTTTAAAAGGCTATTACTAAGAGTGGTGCATCCTTTGTAAGGTAGACCCTTCAACGTAGACGAGCACCATGTCTTATAAGTACAATGTACCTTTAACAAAATAAGGAGACAAGATCTTGCACGGAGAAACTTTACTTTACAGGCAGATAAAATAATACATGGAAGTACACATTGCTATTCAACATACTCACTATTCTTATCCAAGCTCTTGTTCCTCTATATCAAGACATCGATGTTGGCAAGAGAGAAATCTGCTTCCAGTTTATGAAGCCACGCCATGACGTTCATCCTCGTGCTACATCAACGATGCGAAGAGATGGAAATCACTAGAGACCTGGTCGGACGGTCATCGCTCGGCCCAGCTCAACAAGGTTTGCCTTTTTCTAGGTGAGATAAAAATGACTAGAACTGTGTTAGTATGAGTCTTTTTTTTGGGGGGGGGGTGCCGTGAGGCTCCGCCCCGCCTCACAGCCCGTGGTGACCTACCTGTTTGGACAAATGACCGACAAGCGAGTACTAACGCAGGAACATAGCCTAGTACAAGAGTACAGAATAACTTGAGGTGCAAAGGCTGGTCTCCTGCCAGCTACTTCCACCCCTCCGTAAAGGAGAAGTTATGAGAAACCTCCCTAAACCCACCAGGCAATCCCATATCTCCTTTCGGCACTGGTTACCCTGTCGCGGTCGTACCAAGACATCCCCGGCGCTAGACCACTGCCGCTCAAGAGCCACTGTCACCCCCGGTCCATGGCCGCCTGCAAGGCTTTCAAGGTAGAAAATGGAGAAGATAAAATAAAAAAGAAATTTTGACGCGCGGTCGAGAGAGAATAAAAAGTAGTCTTGCAAACGACCATGCGGATGGCCAGTAATGCGAAAGCTCTTCCCAAAGGAGCTACTTCGCATACCCCCTTCAAATTAGGATATTATTTCAGCAGCTACTTATAATATTAAGGACGGACCGCATAGAGAATGTGGTGCCGCACCATTGTTGTCACGGCGATGGTGGTGGTGAATATTGTTTTAAGAGGACGTACAACTGGGCAATCATCCTCCGATAACACTAATCGGGGGGGGGGGAGGGGCGGAGTACAGGTGATCCGACAATTAAAAAAATGAAGGTATCGGCCCAAGAAAGACAAAGTCCACTACGGGCCACTACGGACATGAAAATGAAAGAATCCCTAGGCCTCGTGACCTAATACCGTCGGGTCTGAAATGAACAAGAGTTGATCATCTGAGGTCGGGTAGGGCAGATGAAAGTGAGGAGCTTGGCACAAGCAATGCCAGGGCTCAGCTAAAGACCCCGTGGTCGCCAACCCACGCTCCCAAGTTAAGAGTCCCTGGAGCCCTTTTTAGTTGCCTCTCACGACAGATGGAGGTATCGTGGGTGTTATTCCACTGCCCCCACCCACAAGGCAAGTTAAAGTATATTAAAGCTCCCACATACTCTAAGTCTGGTAGAAGAGAAATAACTGACATGGTGAGCATCACATCTGGACTAGCATTCATCTCTGGTCTTCTGGAGGTAATTCGCCGTAATATTAAGGTTGTTCCTGCTGATTGTTTGACTAGAAACTAACAAATAGTACAGGGCAAGGTATATTGCGGAAATCATAATAAGGAAGTTGTCAAGAAAGGTTACAAATTTCTCCACATGGCTGTGAGAGTATTTACAGGCTGTAGTAAGGATGTAAGGAGAGGGCATATTAGTCTCTGGTAAGACCCCAAATAAAATATGATTCCAGTTCATGGGATCCTCACCAGGACTACTTGATACAAGAACTAGAAATAATTCAAAGGAAAGCAGCACGATTCGTTCTGGGTGTTTTCCAACAAAGGTATAATGTTACGAAAATGTTACAAAATTTGGGCTGCGAAGACTTCGGAGTAAGGAGACGAGATGCGCGACTATGTGGCATGTTTCGAGCTGCCAGTGGAGAATACGTGTGGAACGATATAATTAGACGAATAAGCTTGAGTGGTGTTTTTAAAAGTAGGAAAGAAGTATGAAGATGAAGTTGGAATTCAAGAGAAAATTGGGGCAAATATTCGTTTATAGGAAGAGGAATTAGGGATTGGAATAATTTACCAAGGGAGATGTTCAATAAATTTCCAAGTTCTTTTCGAATTCTTTAAGAAGAGGCTAGGAAAACAACAGAGAATCTGCCTACCCTAAATACAGATCAGTGGTGATTGATTGATTGATTGATTGATTGATTGATTGATTGATTGATTGATTGATTGATTGATTGATTGATTGATTGATTGATTGATTGATTGATTGATTGATTGATTGATTGATTGATTGATTGATTGATTGATTGATTGATTGATTGATTGATTGATTGATTGATTGAAGATGTGGGTTTTAGTGGACGAAACAACCTACTTATAAAGGAGGTATGTAGCTAACATTATTGGTGTGATGAAAAGGGGCCGGTCTGGTGAAATGTTTCTTGTAACACGTCAAGTTCTAGGGAAAGTAAATCATTCCGCCATTCCAGTGCTGTTGGATGGCGCTATGAAGCTACTTTGGCCAGACAGTGTACAGATGGAACACATTCTATTGTTCGTAACCGATGGTGATCCGTACATGACCAAAGCAGGGAAAGGAGTTAAACTGCTTAACCCCAAAAAGGTCCATGATCTGTGTCTTGCACACGGTTTGCATAGAGTAGCAGAAGAGGTTCTAAGCAACTGCTCAGACGTAGACAGGATAATTTCTAACGGAGGAAAATTATTTCTGAAAGTTCTACTTCGAGTACAAAAGATAAAAGAAACAGCCTCAGTTCTACATCTTCCTCCTCAACCTTTCCTTCTCACTGAGGGACGTGGTTCGACGCTACTCAATATTATTGCAGAAATTATGATTACTTTGGGAGTGTTATTCAAGAGTTTGATCCTTTTGAATCGGTGTCTATTAAATTTTGTGCAAGATTTTATTTCTAAGATTTTATTTATTTCGTATGGCATATAGAGGGTATAGAGAAACTATACAGGGTGAAGCGAAATTCACGCACTCGGGCGTCGCAGCGCGATTCCTCACATGCCAGCAATAAAAAAAAAATGTCACTCACAAAACTTCGTCCTGCGAGTATATCCTGCAGAAAAAGGACGTCGAAGAGTGGCAATCTGGCAACACTGTAACGACATGTAGGAGAACTACCTATGTCCGCACTTATTAGTCGTGCTGTACAGTTGGTGCAGTGGATAGCGATTTGGATTGGCATTGAGGAGGTCGAGGGGTCGATCCTGGCTTGAGGCGTATATTTTTTATTTCGTAAATGTAGTCCAGGTGGTTTGATACCTGGCATCTTAATCGTCAACAGAGATTGCAACGGGTCGTCTAGAAACCATTTGCACTTACATACTACGATCCTAGAAATGGACGAACAGTTGTTTTCATTGGCCAGCTTGAAAGACGCCCTTTCCACGTCGTGGGCGTGAATTTATCCTCTCTTGGCGATTAAGATGCCAGGTACCATACCACCTGGACTACATTTACGGAATAAAAAACATACGCCTCAACCCAGGATCGACCCCTCGACCTCCTGCATGCTAACCCAAAACGCTGTCCACTGCACCAACTGTACAGCACGCATAATATGTGCTGACATAAGTATTTACCCTACATGTGGTTCCAGTGTTGCCAGAACGCCATTCTTCAACGTCGTTTTTCTGCCGGATATACTCGCAGGACGAAGTTTTGTGAGAGACATTTTTTTATTGCTGGCATGTGAGGAGTCGCGCTGCGACGCCCGAGTGCGCGAATTTCGCTTCACCCTGTATATATATACTTAAAGATGATAGAACAACAATCGGACAAAGGATCAATGGATGGCAAAATAACTTACAGTTTAATATCCAGAGAATTTATCCAGTTCATTGCCTCTTCACTTGCCACATGAAGTGCGTGGTATCCTCTCTGGAAGCTCCGAAGTGGGAACATCATCACAACATGGTGGACTGTCTGAGCCGTGTCACCGCGGTCGCAATGAGAGCTGGAAATTTTTCCCCACTTGTGGAGCCAGAAGTTGCATCTTCCAAGACCGGTCCGCTCTCTGTTCAACGAAGCCCAGATTCTTCTTGGCAATTTGAACCCAGCAAGTTTTCCACAGGGGTCAGATATCAACCCTAGCTGGTGAGAGGTTGAAGCAGCCCACTCTTCCCTCCAGGAATTATTCATATTGTACTGTGATTAAACCAGCCTCTTTCCTAGTTAACATGATGGATGTCGATATTTTAATCTTCCATACTTCTGAGGGTTTCAGTCCTGATGAATCGGCAAGAGTGTATTTGCAGTACATTTTAACCATTTCTTCTTCAGAGCAGTTAGCCTTAGAAGGTGAGGAGGATTGACGTTAGTTAATACTGGCAGCCATTTAAGTGGTATTATTCTAAGATCTTGGTCAGGAACTTGGCTTACATAACATCAAACTTTGACAGAATATCAAGATCAATCACTAGTCTTGAAACACCAGGGCCTCCACTTTGTGATGCACTGCAAATTGTACAACAAACTGAGGATAATCTAAAGCGAGCAAGAGGTTAAGTGGCTGATTCTATTAGTGACAAATTGGAAAGGGTGCTGTTGTTTAATGTAGGTTATTCTATGCTTCGCAAGATGTGACATTCTTTGTGGACATGAAGCATAATTTGAGGATTCTGAACCAGAATTTCCCCGAATGAAACAACTTTATTCAAATTTGCTACCATAAAATCACGGTACATTGAGCGGACTTTCTCTGGGTAGAAAAAAGATCATCTTTGACAACCAAAGAGGATTCCAGTTTTAGAATTTGAAAATGCACGTGATTATCCACTGTAAATTCATGTTACACTTGGAAATAAAGCCAGGTACAGATATTTTATTTTCAATTTTATAAATAGTTTATTGATTAGATACTAGCCAAGTACTTCGTCACTGACTGTTATTGGGTTTGTTTTACGGTACATAACTTGCTATAGCTGAAAGCGAAGCAAAACAAAGAACTTTCTGGTAAATTTTGGATATATCATGAAACCACTAATTATTATGAGTGATGTTAGTTTGTAACCGTACAACAGGGTTACAGACTCCATTCTGTATTTATTATTATTATTATTATTATTATTTATTATTATTATTATTATTATTATTATTATTAACCTGATTCATTAGATTTTATATATTCTGTTTCTCATCATTTAGACTGTAATAATTAGGTATCGCGTATATTATTGTATTTAATCATAGGTTAAGTGAATATGTTTGTAATTATTCTGTATTGTAGTAAGTGAGATTTGTTGGTTTCATATTGTCATGCTGTGGCTTGTAACTTTGGCTAGATGAGCTGGCATAGTATTTTGCAATCGAGGCTATGTTTAACTGGGAATGTTGTGTACAAGGAGATTTCCCGGTGACGCATTCGGTATAGTCATTCTTGGACCGCTTGGGTACGCTTAGACGACACATGACTGATGACATCAGTGCGTGGACACGTGATTGCGACCAAGTGTCAGTATTCGCCAGCTACTGTATGTAGAAGTGGAAGGGATGAACAGTGAGTGAGGAGATGAGTCGTCATCGCGAGGTTATATAAAGTCAAGGCGACGGTGGGGAGAGGTATTCTGTTCTTACTCAGTTCATAAGCAGTTGATATCGTGCAGATCATAAGTAACAGTCAGATGTATCAAATGGAAGAAGTGGTCTTAGTGTGATGGTCAGAGCTAAGAGTTGTGTTTGAAGAAGTAATAATCGAGGAGGTCTACAAGTGGTGGTTGTATCCGAGCAGAGACGGGTACTATGCTGATAAAGAAACATCATCTTCTTGTGAGGATGGACTTCACAAGGTGCTTCAAGAATATTTTACAATTTCTTATAATATATTGAGTGGACGTAATTACATTGGAGCTCCCTACACGCGTATATGGTATGTAGGCCAACTCCTTGTGACATAAGAAGATTACAGCAGACGGCTCCCGACTTCAGCTCACAGGTTTTCCCAAGAATTTCAACTTCAACAGCGGTGTATGCAGACAGCAGGTAATTAAAGCATCAGACATGTTATGCATTCATAACATGAAGAAGAGTGTAATCAGCGGCGATATCACATCTCACTTCAAGTTCATGCCAATAGCTTTTTTTGTTTAGATTAAATTTTTCTTTTCTTTGTACCGCAAATCTCACGATATATTTCTTTTGTTAAATTAAAAGACGTAAATGATTGTTCATTGTGACGTAAATTTAGTCATAAACTCAGTTTTATTTTTAATTATAATAAGTGATTCCAGTTCCATGTACAATCCTCAATTGTGGAAATGCAACAGTAATTTAATATTGTCCTGATCCATATCCCTGTATATTGCCAGATATGTGAGTTTATCACCTCACGCCTTGAGATAATTGATATAAGAGGTATGCTCTACCGAATTTTGTTGTTTTTCTTAAAAAAGCAACTGGCGCTCAAACAAATGTTATGTATATTGTGTGGAGATGTAAGTATAAGAGTAGTGGTTGGAGTAGCCACAACGTGTCGCCAGCAACGTGGGACTCGAAAGGTTCAGAAAAAGTGTTTCTGAATGGCAATATACATGGATCAGTTCTTTTAATGAGTACGCACATGTTAAATTCACCGAGTAATGTTAGGAAGGTCATTTTGTTGAAGTTTGTATTTAAGGGGTAATGTCAGAGGAATTGCAAGGGGAAATAGCTTTGAGATCGCGAAAAATTAGTAGGAAACCGAAGATGGACAAGGATAGCAATATGCAGTCAGGTGATGAGGCTGAGGTTATTGTGTCCAAGGAAATCCAAGGTGGTAACATAAATAGGAAGTTGGTGACTAAGGTGGGACCTGCTGAAAGTCAGAAAATAGTAGAAACTGAGGAAAACGCTGTCACGCAAGATCAAAGTAAAGGGGTGATTGACCTGGGTTTATTTAATTTGCTGATGTCCAAAATGACTGAGCAGAATAATGCCATTAGTGAGAAAATTGAATCTCAGAATATTATTATGAGTGAGAAAATTGAAACGGTTATTAGTGAAAAAATTGAATCTCAGAATAATATTATGAGTAAGAAAATTGAAGCGGTCATTAGTGAGAAAATTGAAGCTCAGGGTATTAGTATTAATAAGAAGATCGATGATGTTAGTAATAAGATAGATCATAAGGTGTTAGAAATAAGTAAGCAAATTAATAATTTAGAAAGTAAGGTAAATAGGGAGTGTAGTGACATCAGAGCTGAGATGGAATTGGGTCGGAGCAATCTCCATACGGAAATAGAGCAAGTTAGTGAGACATGCAGTAAACAAGGGCATAAGATTGATGAATTAAGTGCCAAGATCGAGTCTAATAAAGGAGAAATCAATGAGTTAGTAGAAGAAAGGTTTGAAAAGATAACCAATACAGTGGGGCAAGAAACTAGGAAATGTATTAGTAGGGTAGAACAGGTGGAAAGAAAACTTGGAGAAGTAGGTGATCTAGAGAGTGAACAAAAATCATTAACACAGAAGGTGAGAGAATCGGAAGAAAAATTACAGGAGAAGTTAAGAAAAATTGAAGAAAAGGCTGAGGAAACATTGGAAGAAAAATTTCTGAGTTGCCAGAGAGTACTCCAGAAAGAAGTGCGTGATAGTATAAATGTACGCGAAATAATTGTAAATAATGGTTTAATCACTAGAGATCATGACTTACCTAAGTTTTCTGGGAAAGAATTTAACCCGATGGAATTTATGAGAGTAGTAGAGAAGAAATTTGCTGTTCAATTAAGAGACAATATTATTAGCTGGGAAACTGTATTGGAGATCTTATCTAATGCTTTCGTAGGAGAGACTAAGTCTTGGTTTCAAGTATATAAAAGCTCGATGTCTAGTCTAACTGAATTTAAAGAAAAATTCATAGCTAAATTTTGGAGTGAAGGTGTTCAGAGTAGAGAGAGAGAGAGAGTAATGTTTGGCAGGTATAATTCTAACGAGGGTGTAAGAATGACAGAATATTTTTTAGCTCATGTTTTGGTGTGGAGAAATTTAGAATGTATTGGACCTGAGGCTGATATAGTTAGACTTATGGCTAAGCACTATCCCGATAGAATAAGAGAAGCTGTTTGTATGCAAAGAGTGGAGACTATTAAGGAAATGGAGATTTTGTTGGAAAGTTTTGATGCTTTAGGTAGTAGCTTGAACAATAGTAGAACACTAAATAGGAATGTAGAAGGAAGGAGTAACCAATCTAATAATCAGGACAGGACTATGAATAGTCGTAACTACAGAAGAGAATATCAGGAGAGACCTAATAATAATTTCCACAGGGAGAGAAATTATCAAAATAGTTCGGAAAATTTCAGGACTGGGAGGCGTGATTATGGTAATCAACCAGAAGCTGGGAGGCGAGAGAATACAGGCCATAATAATAATAATAATGACGCTAGAGGAAATAGGCAACAGGGGAGGCCGACTGAGGTGTGTAACCAACAAGTCGTAACCGAACCTAGTACTTTAAACGCGCAACGGACTGTATAAACAGGTCACTGAGACAGTCCGTAAATGGTGAGTTCACGTATAAGGTAGATAAGCATGTTAATGTCGACCAGCCTATAGTTGTAAGTGAACATGATTGTGACCTAAGTAGCAATAATTCAAATGTTTTAAGTGACGACTTAATCGTAGACAATGAATTTTATAAGTGTAATTTAAATTTAGATATAAGGCAAGATTTATTAAGTGATCTTATATTATGTAATGAGGATAATTTAAGTAGTGTTACTGTTACACCGACGATTGAACTGCTGATTGGGGCAGAAAAGTTAAGATTTTGTTGGACTCTGGTAGTGAGAAGTCATGTGTAAATTCCAAGCTGTATGAGGAAGTTTTGAGAGAGAAGTATGATGTAGCGGAAATTCCAGTGAGGAATACGTTCATCGTAACAGCTGTTGGAAACAAGTCTCAAAGAGTGAATAAACAAATAGCTGTCCCCATTAGCATAAGTGGAGAATGTATTTTCCAACCATGCTTAGTTGTGCCTAATTTAGTTTATGCCGTTCTTTTAGGTACTGACTGGTTAACGTGTCACAAGGCTAAATTAAATTTTGATCTGTGTAATGTCAATCTTATTTGGGGAAAGAGTAGCAGGGAAGTCAGTTTACCATATGATGTTTTGTCAGAAATTAGTGCGAATAAAGTGTGTTCTAGTACGGAAGGATCTTGTGAAATTCCTAATATGAGGAAAAATATTGATGTCTGCCATGTGTCTATACAGAGAGATTCTAGAGGTGAATTGTATGAGACAGTGGAGAAATGTAATTTAGCGGAAAGTCAGAAGGACGAATTGTGTGAATTATTGATATCACATAGTGATGTTTTTAGCGATCGGCCTGGTAGAACACATCTTTACGAACACAAATTTAATGTTATTGATAACTCAACTTTTGTAGGACCGAAATATCCCATTCCGTTAAAATACGCTAGCGCGGTTGAAGAGCAGATTGACATTATGCTAGATTATAATGTAATTGAACCATCATGTAGTCCTAATTTAAATCCACTTGTTATTATACCTAAGAAGGATAACACGGTAAGATTGTGCATGATAATTTTGGTAAGACTATATTGGATGAATTTGAGCTTGGTGACAAGGTTTTACTCAGAGTGCCACTCCCGTCATCAGCAGAAGCTGGTCAATTTTCTAAGTTTTTCTTGTTATATCAGGGATACTTCACCGTAGTGAAACGGATTGGGAAATGTGCTTATTCATTAGAAGACAAGGAAGGAAATATCGTAGGCACATACAATATAAGAAATCTTAAGAAATATATCATGTGAGTTTGTTGATTAATTCTCATTATTATGTTAATTCACCATATTTTATGAAGCTGGCATTGCGAACAGGACTTCAGTGAAATTAGCGTGTGTTGTGATAATAAGTGAAGCACGGCAGTGCAATAAACTCCAGTGCTTGGAGACAGTGTATATAATGAAATGTCTTCGAGAATTACTTTTGAACACTCAATGAACGTTTGAAACGACAGAAGTGAGAAAGAAATGTAATCTGTATGTAAATAATACTGTATAATCAAAGTGAAAATGATAATTGATAAATGTTTTATATGTGTAACAACGAACATCCAGATGGATGATACTATGTACCAAATTTGTAAAGGGCATTTTTATACATGTACTCGATTTCAGGTGATTGTGTAGATATTTCATGAATCAATCGATTCATTTAATCGATTATTTCATGAGGGAGGCGTTCTGTAACCGTACAACAGGGTTACAGACTCCATTCTGTATTTATTATTATTATTATTATTATTATTTATTATTATTATTATTATTATTATTATTATTATTATTATTATTATTATTATTATTATTATTATTAACCTGATTCATTAGATTTTATATATTCTGTTTCTCATCATTTAGACTGTAATAATTAGGTATCGCGTATATTATTGTATTTAATCATAGGTTAAGTGAATATGTTTGTAATTATTCTGTATTGTAGTAAGTGAGATTTGTTGGTTTCATATTGTCATGCTGTGGCTTGTAACTTTGGCTAGATGAGCTGGCATAGTATTTTGCAATCGAGGCTATGTTTAACTGGGAATGTTGTGTACAAGGAGATTTCCCGGTGACGCATTCGGTATAGTCATTCTTGGACCGCTTGGGTACGCTTAGACGACACATGACTGATGACATCAGTGCGTGGACACGTGATTGCGACCAAGTGTCAGTATTCGCCAGCTACTGTATGTGGAAGTGGAAGGGATAAACAGTGAGTGGGGAGATGAGTCGTCATCGCGAGGTTATATAAAGTCAAGGCGACGGTGGGGAGAGGTATTCTGTTCTTACTCAGTTCATAAGCAGTTGATATCGTGCAGATCATAAGTAACAGTCAGATGTATCAAATGGAAGAAGTGGTCTTAGTGTGATGGTCAGAGCTAAGAGTTGTGTTTGAAGAAGTAATAATCGAGGAGGTCTACAAGTGGTGGTTGTATCCGAGCAGAGACGGGTACTATGCTGATAAAGAAACATCATCTTCTTGTGAGGATGGACTTCACAAGGTGCTTCAAGAATATTTTACAATTTCTTATAATATATTGAGTGGACGTAATTACATTGGAGCTCCCTACACGCGTATATGGTATGTAGGCCAACTTCTTGTGACATAAGAAGATTACAGCAGACGGCTCCCGACTTCAGCTCACAGGTTTTCCCAAGAATTTCAACTTCAACAGCGGTGTATGCAGACAGCAGGTAATTAAAGCATCAGACATGTTATGCATTCATAACATGAAGAAGAGTGTAATCAGCGGCGATATCACATCTCACTTCAAGTTCATGCCAATAGCTTTTTTTGTTTAGATTAAATTTTTCTTTTCTTTGTACCGCAAATCTCACGATATATTTCTTTTGTTAAATTAAAAGACGTAAATGATTGTTCATTGTGACGTAAATTTAGTCATAAACTCAGTTTTATTTTTAATTATAATAAGTGATTCCAGTTCCATGTACAATCCTCAATTGTGGAAATGCAACAGTAATTTAATATTGTCCTGATCCATATCCCTGTATATTGCCAGATATGTGAGTTTATCACCTCACGCCTTGAGATAATTGATATAAGAGGTATGCTCTACCGAATTTTGTTGTTTTTCTTAAAAAAGCAACTGGCGCTCAAACAAATGTTATGTATATTGTGTGGAGATGTAAGTATAAGAGTAGTGGTTGGAGTAGCCACAAGTTATGTGTGTATTGATTAAACTGTAAGATCAGTTTTTACTTTAGTTAATTTGTAAAGTCATATCTTTTGGGGTCATATTTTAATGCTTCTTAGGTCATGTACATATTTTTGTGGCGTGGCACTTTGACTGAAGACTCACGAAACCCATCGCTGGTGATCCTCTTCTAATGATCAGTATTCTGTAAGTATGGATGGTATTGTAAGGGATGTCCATACGTGCAATATACGCATAACACATTGAATACATTTTTTTACTTACCAGCATTTGTACCCGCTCTTTGCACGGAAATTTGCAATGGATTATTTTATGTTTCCTCCATGAATGTATGTGAAGTGACATGGCTCTATTGACACGTTTAATACGATGTGTGAAACTAATATTTCTCTCCGAAATCACGTGGCAGTAACGTGAAGTAGAATAAAGCTGAACAAAGTCGAGACAGAATGTGGACGATTTCCGAATTTATTCCACAGTACAGTTCCTGCTCCGAAGTTGTGCAAAGCTCTCCCTGCTTCCGAGTTTGTTTGTGGCGTGACATTTTGGCTGAAGACCCACAAAACCCATCGTTGGTGATACCTTCCTTATTACCTGTTCTAGCTTAAAGAGTAAAATGGCTCTTTTGTTCTTTCCGTTAACCTACCTTCAAGTGTCCAACGGGGCATGGACTAAAAATCAAAATGTTCATAAGAACGTAAGCATCTCCTTTATTATCAGTCGTACAATGAATACATATATGGCATAAATGAACGGAAGTAACATATTCTTAAACGATTGTTATATACAGTCTTTTGATAAACTTAACGTTAACGAAGATATTTCAGAATAATATTGATGTCATGTGCACCTGAATGACTAGATTCCAAATGCTTAGTTTGGTTGAAATATGTCCAGTATTTTTACCGTTTTAGAAACACAAACATATAGATAATCAGAAGACTGAAACCAAAGGGTAAAGTCTTTTAGGTGATCAGTATCACATATGAAACAAATAATTACGAGGAAATCTTGCATTACAGTTTTATGAACGTAGCTGATGATGATGATGATGATGATGATGATGATGATGATGATGATGATGATGATGATGATGGCGATGCAGTAATTGAAGTGTGAACAACTAGATTTATACATCTTGCCTTAAAATTTTAAAAACTTAAATGATGATGATGACAGTAATAAAAATAATAATAATAATAATAATAATAATAATGATAATGATAATAATAATAATAATAATAATAATAATAATAATAATAATAATAATTTTTTGTCCTCAGCTACCATGTGCAGACATTTCCATTTGACGCCATCTGGCTGTCTGCTCGTCAATTTCGACGTTCCGTTTTACTCTAGGCCTACTAGACGGCAGACGCAGTAAACCGGATCTCTCTTGGGCGTCTCTGGCTGAGATTTTAATGAATATCGTTCCTGTAAACTCGTGGTTTTACCATGGGTAGAAAGCAAGAGAGACGTCAATCGGCCATTCTGTGGGATATTGGTGGAATATCGTTGGAGGTTTAAACCGTCCTCGAAGAGCTTAAGTAATAACACCGTAAGTCATCTTCTTATCTGTTTACCTAAGAATTCCTGCGCCTAAATATCTCTTCTTTTACCGCTTTCTTATATCCGTAACTTATACCATCATAATTTATTGAGGGACATCAGATTTTCCAATACATCCACATGGTATTTATACATTTGTCCTACCCGGCTGTCATCAGTTATAATAATACTTTCTATTAATTTCAACTTTCTTAACTGTATTACTTTCTTCCTTAATTACTCCGTATGTGTGCGAGTGCTAATTCCGAAACCTGGACACTCCTTCCCTTGAGGAAAAATTCCAAGCTGTTGTTGTTTGAGTCATCAGTCCATAGACTGGTTTGATGCAGCCCTCCATGCCACCCTATCCTGTGCTAACATTTTCATTTCTACGTAACTGTTGCATCCAACATCTGCCCTAATCTGCTTGTCATATTCATACCTTGGTCTACCCCTACCGTTCTTACCACCTACACTTCCTTCAAAGACTAACTGAACAAGTCCTGCGTGTCTTAAGATGTGTCCTATCATTCTCTCTCTCCTTCTCGTCAAATTTAGCCAAATCGATCTCCTCTCACCAATTCGATTCAGTATATCTTCATTCGTGATTCGATCTATCCATCTCACCTTCAGCATTCTTCTGTAACACCACATTTCAAAAGCTTCTATTCTCTTTCTTTCTGAACCAGTTATCGTCCATGTTTCACTTCCATGCAATGCCACGCTCCACACGAAAGTCTACAAAAACATCTTTCTAAATCCTATATCAATGTTTGAAGAGAGAAAATGTATTTTCTTAAGAAAGCTCTTCCTTGCTTGTGCTAGTCTTCATTTTATGCCCTTACTTCTGCTATCGTTAGTTATTTTACTACCCAAGTAACAATATCCATCTACTTCCTTCAAGACTTCATTTCCCAATCTAATATTTCCTGCATCACCTGCCTTTGTTCGACTGCACTCCATTACTTTTGTTTTGGACTTATTCATTTTCATCTTGTACTCCTTACCAAAGACGTCATCCATACCATTCAGCAACTTCTCGAGATCTTCTGCAGTCTCAGACAAAATAACAATGTCATTGGCAAATCTCAAGGTTTTGATTTCCTCTCCTTGGTCTGTGATTCCTTTTCCAAATTTCTCCTTGATTTCCTTTACTGCCTGTTCTATGTAAACATTGAAAAGGAGGGGGGACAAACTGCAGCCTTGCATCACTCCTTTCTGGATTGCTGCTTCTTCTTCAAAGCCCTCGATTCTTATCACTGCAGACTGATTTTTATACAGACTGTAAATAATTCTTCGTTCTCGGTATCTGATCCCAATCATCTTCAGAATCTTAAATAGCTTGATCCAATCAACATTATCGAATGCCTTTTCTAGATCTAATAATGCCATGTACGTGGGCTTGTCCTTGATTCGATCCTCTAAGATCAGACGTAAAGTCAGGATTGCTTCACGTGTTCCTACATTTCTTCTGAAGCCAAATTGATCGTCTCCCAACTCAGCTTCAACTTGTTTTTGCATTCTTCTGTAAATAATACGTGTTAAAATTTTGCAGGCATGAGATACTAAACTAATGGTGCGGTAGTTTTCACACCTGTCAGCACCGGCTTTCTTGGGAATAGGTATAACAACATTCTGCCAAAAATCGGATGGGACTTCTCCTGTCTCATACATCTTACACACTAAATGAAATAACCTTGCCATGCTGGTTTTTCCTAAGGCAGTTAGTAATTCAGAAGGAATGTCATCAATTCCAGGTCCCTTATTCCTATTTAGGTCACTCACAGCTCTGTCAAACTGTGACCTCAAAATTTGGTCTCCCATTTCATCAGCATCAACAGCCTCTTCATGTTCCAGAACCAAATTATCTACATCTTTACCTTGATACACCTGTTGGATATGCTCCTGCCATCTTTCTGCTTTGTCTTTCCCTAGAAATGGCTTTCCATCTGAGCTCTTAATATTCAAACACCTACTATAGATATCCTTTCTCCAAAGGTTTTCTTGATTTTCCTGTATGCACCATCTACCTTTCCCAGGACCATACAACCTTCAACATCCTTGGACTTCTCCTTCAGCCATTCTTCCTTAGGTACCTTGCACTTTCTATCCACTTGATTCTTTAATCGCCTGTATTCTTTTCTGCCCTCTTCATTTCTAGCATTCTTGTATTTTCGTCGTTCATCAATCAGGTCTAGTATCTCTTGAGTTATCCACTGATTCTTACTTGATCTTTTCTTCCTTCCTAACATTTCTTCAGCAGCCCTACTGACTTCATATTTCATGGCTATCCACTCTTCCTCTATTGTGTTTCCTTCAGCCTTTTCATTTAGCCCTTGTGCAACATGTTCCTTGAAACAATCCCTCACATTCTTTTCTTTCAATTTGCCTAGATCCCATCTTTTTTCATTCCTTCCTTTTTCAATTTCTTCAACTTCAGATGGCATTTCATGACCAACAAGTTGTAGTCAGAGTCCACGTCTGCTCCTGGGAAAGTTTTGCAATCCAACACCTGGTTTCTGAATCTCTGCCTAATCATAATGAAGTCTACTTGATACCCTCCAGTGTCTCCAGGTCTCGTCCACGTACACAGCCGTCGTTTGTGGTGTTTGAACCAAGTATTGGCAGGACTAATTTATGATCAGTGCAGAATTCAACCAGCCGACTTCCTATTTTGTTCCTTTGTCCCAATCCAAATTCTCCTACTGTATTACCTTCTCTTCCTTGGCCTACCACTTCATTCCAGTCTCCCATCACAATTAGATTCTCGTCACCTTTTACATATTGTATTAAATCTTCTATCTCTTCCTATATTCTTTCGATTTCCTCATCATCCGCTGAACTAGTAGGCATATAGACCTGCAGTATTGTGGTGGGCATTGGTTTGGTGTCTATCTTGACGACAATAATTCTTTCACTATGCTGGTCGTAGTAGCTTAGCCGCTGCCCTATTTTCTTATCCATTATTAAACCAACTCCTGCATTTCCCCTGTTTGATTTTGTGTTGATAATTCGGTAGTCGCCTGACCAAAAGTCCTGTTCTTCCTGCCAACGTATTTCACTTATACCAACTACATATGACTTTAGTCTATCCATCTCCCTTTTCAGATTCTCTAACCTACCACAACGATTCAAACTTCTAACATTCCACGCTCCGACTCGCAGAATGTCAGTATCCATCTTCTTGATGATCGCCCCCTCTCGTGTAGTCCCCACCCGGAGATCCGAATGGGGGACTAGTTTACCTCCGGAATATTTTACCCGGGAGGAAGCCATCATCAGTACATCATTCATACAGAGAGAGCTGCATGTCCTCGGGATGTAGTTACGGCTGTAGTTTCCCGTTGCTTTCATCCTTGTAGCAGTATGAACACAGCTAAGCCATGTTGAGTATTATTACAAGGCCGTATCAGTCAATCATCCAGACTGCCGCCCTTTCAACTACCGAAAGGCTGCTACCCCCCTTTCGATGAACCATTCCTTAGTCTGGTCTCTGAACAGATACCCTTCCGATATGGTTGCACCTGCGGCTCGGCTATCTGCTTCATTGGGACACGCAAGCCTCCCCACCGCGGCAAGGTCACATGGTTCGCAAGCTATACAAATGTATAACTTTTAGCCCCGGAAATTATTGAGATATGGATGCAATTTCAATGACCTCCTTTTCAGGATAATTGGTGGCTAACCGGTAAGCCATATCACAAAACAGAAAGCACAATCGCATTTCAATTTGGAGGGATGTACAGTTTTGGGTCTATGACGTTTTGTCGTATCCATACCCCTTATACGTTAAATAGAACTGTATTTCTCGATTTCACGTTAATGTTGTACTTTTTACATGTAGGTATATGTTATCGTTTGACACACTCATAGGTAAGACAGAATCATGATATTCGGCACGCACATTGAAACGATCAGTGGTCATATGTTAGCCAAATTGTATGACTCCGACTGTCACATGAGTATCATAAAATAAAGTGGCATGTGAAAACTGTACCAAATTTCATGCCCATTCAATAATTCTAACTCAATTTAACCCATAAATAAAGTGATAGTAGAAATTTTCATAGGACCAACCATGTAGAAAACTAAAAGTTGCCTTTGATGGTGAAGTCCGTTTGTAGATATTTCATACAGTTTCAAAGCGGTAACTCTCGAAATAAAGGTCTGCACTTCTAGACGTGTCCATGCTTATCTACATAAATATAGTTGCAGGAGGTCGGCTGTCTGTAATTTTCTTCGTTTTGCCCATTTTTCAGATATTTATCCGTTTTAGGTCAACTCAAGACCGAATCGGTGGTTTTTATTTTTTGTGTCTGTTTGTATTTTTGTTCCACAATCACGGCGAAACGGCTGAATAGATCTCGACCAAACGTTATATTTAGAGTATACTGATCCCGAGAAAGATCTTGATATGCATATAATTTTAAAATTCTTGAATAGACGGGAGGTTTATGGGTAAACCGGAACAGTTTCCCTCCATTTTCTCCTATACTATTGATTTTCAGTAAAATCCGTGGAATGTATGTGAAACGTCTCTTCATTATAACCAACTTTTTTGATGATCATAATTTAGATTACTCTTCAAATTACGGAGAAAATTACTATTTTCTGCGGGTATCATGCTCAGCATTTAGTGACCGACAGACAGACAATGAACCTACAGGTTACCACGGCAACGTCTCTGCTTGCCAGCAGGGAAGTAACGTATTGCTATTTTCGTCATCTCTGCTGTAAACTCGTGGTTGTTCCTTGGGTAGAAAGCAAGAAAGACGTCAATCGGTCATTTTGCGGGATATTGGCGGAATATCGTTGGAGGTTACAACCGTCCTCAAACAGCTTCATTAATAACACCATAAGTAATCTTCTTATCTGTTCACCTAAGAATCGCTGCGCCTAAATTTCTCCTCTTTTACCGCTTCCTTATATCCGTAACTCATGCCATCATAATTTACTCAGGGATATTTGATTTTCAAATACATCCACTTGGTAATCAAATATTTATCATATCTGGATGTCCTCAGTTATAATCCTATTTTCTATTAATTTCAACTTTCTTAACGGTATCACTTTCTTCCTTAATTTCTCCGCATGTATGCAAGTGCTAATCCCGATACCTGGACACACTTTTCTTTAAGGAAAAATTCCAAGCTGTTCTAATGTATAACTTTTGGGATCGGTAATATCGAAATATGGATGCATTTTAATGACGGTACAGACCTTCGTTTCGGGATAATTGGTCAATCAATCAATACTGATCTGCATTCAGGGCAGTTGCCCAGGTGGCAGATTCCCTATCTGTTGCTTTCCTAGCCTTTTCCGAAATGATTTCAAAGAAATTGGAAACTTATTGAACATCTCCCTTGGTAAGTTATTCCAATCCCTAACTCCCCTTCCTTCTTCTTCTTCTTCTTTCTTCTTTTTCTACCGCTTTTCCCACACCTGTGGGGTCGCGGGTGCGAACTGTGTCGCACATGTGGATTTGGCCCTGTTTTACGGCCGGATGCCCTTCCAGACGCCAACCCTATATGAAGGGATGTAATCACTATTGCGTGTTTCTGTGGTGGTTATTAGTGTAGTGTGTTGTGTGAATATGAAGAGGAAAGTGTTGGGACAAACACAAACACCCAGTCCCCGGGCTAGAAGAATTAATCAGAGACGATTAAAATCCCCGACCCGGCCGGGAATCGAACCCGGGACCCTCTGAACCGAAGGCCAGTACGCTGACCGTTCAGCCAACGAGTCGGACATCTAACTCCCCTTCCTATAAATTAATATTTGCCCCAGTTTGTCCTCTTGAATTCCAACTTTATCTTCATATCGTGATCTTTCCTACTTTTATAAACGCCATTCAAACCTATTCGTCTACTAATGTCATTCCACGCCATCTCTCCGCTGACAGCTCGGAACATACCACTTAGTCGAGCAGCTCTTCTTCTTTCTCTCAATTCTTCCCAACCCAAACATTGCAACATTTTTGTAACGCTACTCTTTTGTCGGAAATCACCCAGAACAAATCGAGCTGCTTTTCTTTGGATTTTTTCCAGTTCTTGAATCAGGTAATCCTGGTGAGGGTCCCATACACTGGAACCATACTCTAGTTGGGGTCTTACCAGAGACTAATATGCACTCTCCTTAACATTCTTACTACAACCCCTAAACACCCTCATAACCATGTGTAGAGATCGGTACCCTTTATTTACAATCCCATTTATGTGATTACCACAGTGAAGATCTTTCCTTATATTAACACCTAGATACTTACAATGATCCCCAAAAGGAACTTTCACCCCATCAACGCAGTAATTAAAACTGAGAGGACTTTTCCTATTTGTGAAACTCACAACCTGACTTTTAGACCCGTTTATCAACATACCATTGCCTGCTGTCCATCTCACAACATTTTCGAGGTCACGTTGCAGTTGCTCACAATCTTGTAACTTATTTATCACTCTATAGGGAATAACATCATCCGCAAAAAGCCTTACCTCCGATTCCACTCCTTTACTCATATCATTTATATATATAAGAAAACATAAAGGTCCGATAACACTGCCCTGAGGAACTCCCCTCTCAACTATTACAGGGTCAGACAAAGCTTCACCTACTCTAACTCTCTGAGATCTATTTTCTAGAAATATAGCAACCCATTCAGTCACTCTTTTGTCTAGTCCAATTGCACTCATTTTTGCCAGTAGTCTCCCATGATCCACCCTATCAAATGCTTTAGACATGTCAATCGCGATACAGTCCATTTCACCTCCAGAATCCAAGATACCTGCTATATCTTGCTGGAATCCTACAAGTTGAGCTTCAGTGGAATAACCTTTCCTGAAACCGAATTGCCTTCTATCGAACCAGTTATTAATTTCACAAACATGTCTAATATAATCAGAAAGAATGCCTTCCCAAAACTTACATACAATGCATGTCAAACTTACTGGCCTGTAATTTTCAGCTTTATGTCTATCACTCTTTCCTTTATACACAGGGGCTACTATAGCAACTCTCCATTCATCTGGTATAGCTCCTTTGACCAAACAATAATCAAGTAAGTGCTTCAGATATGGTACTACATTCCAACCCATTGTCTTTAGTATATCCCCAGAAATCTGATCAATTCCAGCCGCTTTTCTAGTTTTCAAATTTTGTATCTTATTGTAAATATCATTGTTATCATATGTAAATTTTATTACTTCTTTGGCCTTAGTCTCTTCCTCTATCTCGACATTATCCTTGTAACCAACAATCTTTACACACTGCTGACTGAATACTTCTGCCTTTTGAAGATCCTCACATACACACTCCCCTTGTTCATTAATTATTCCTGGAATGTCCTTCTTGGAACCTGTTTCTGCCTTAAAATACCTATACATACCCTTCCATTTTTCACTAAAATTTGTATGACTGCCAATTTTGCTTGCCATCATGTTATCCTTAGCTGCCTCCTTTGCTAGATTCAATTTTCTAGTAAGTTCCTTCAATTTCTCCTTACTTCCACAGCCATTTCTAACTCTATTTCTTTCCAGTCTGCACCTCCTTCTTAGTCTCTTTATTTCTCTATTGTAATAAGGTGGGTCTTTACCATTCCTTACCACCCCTAAAGGTACAAACCTGTTTTCGCATTCCTCAACAATTTCTTTAATTCCATCCCAGAGTCTGTTTACATTTTTATTTACCGTTTTCCACCGATCATAGTTACTTTTTAGAAACTGCCTCATACCTGCTTTATCAGCCATATGGTACTGCCTAACAGTCCTACTTTTAAGACCTTCCTTTCTATCGCATTTATTTTTAACTACCACAAAAACAGCTTCATGATCACTAATACCATCTATTACTTCAGTTTCCCTATAGAGCTCATCTGGTTTTATCAGCACCACATCCAGGATATTTTTCCCTCTGGTTGGTTCCATCACTTTCTGAATCAGCTGTCCTTCCCATATTAACTTATTTGCCATTTGTTGGTCATGCTTCCTGTCGTTCGCATTTCCTTCCCAATTTACATCTGGCAAATTCAGATCTCCCGCTACAATCACATTTCTTTCCATGTCGTTTCCCACATAGCTGACTATCCTATCAAATAATTCCGAATCCGCATCAGTGCTACCCTTTCCCGATCTGTACACTCCAAATATATCAAGTTGCCTATTATCTTTAGAAATGAGCCTTACACCTAGAATTTCATGTGTCTCATCTTTAACTTTTTCGTAGCTTACAAATTTTTCTTTCACCAGAATGAAAACTCCCCCTCCCACCTTTCCTATCCTATCTCTACGATACACACTCCAGTGCCGTGAGAAAATTTCTGCATCCATTATATCATTTCTCAGCCATGATTCAACTCCTATTACAATATCTGGTAAATATATATCTATTAAATTACTTAATTCTATTCCTTTCTTTACAATACTTCTACAGTTCAGCACTAACAATTTTATGTCATCCCTACTTGATTTCCAGTTCCCTGTTCCCTTATCACCGCTCCCTAGGCCATCCCGTTTCCCTGAATGTACCTCCCTATTACCCTTCCAAACAAATTTCCTAACTTATACGTACCACTGCGGTTTAAATGAAGGCCATCCGAGCGCAGATCCCTATCTCCTACCCATCCATTAGGATCTAGAAATTTCACTCCCAGTTTCCCACATACCCACTCCATAGTCTCATTTAAATCCCCAATCACCCTCCAGTCAGTATCCCTCCTACACAGTATTCCACTAATAACAATCTCCGCTTTCTTAAACTTCACCCGTGCTGCATTTACCAGATCCCACACATCTCCAACTATGTTGGTACTTATATCAGCTTGCCTTACGTTGTTGGTACCAACGCGAAACACTACCACCTTCTCCTTCCCCTCCTCCCTCTCTTCTACTTTCCTCAACATCTGCCTCAACCTAATTCCTGGATAACATTCTACCCTGGTTCCCTTTCCTCCACACACTTTCCCCACCTGTCTAACGATGGAATCCCCCATGACCAGAGCCTCAACCCTACCCACCTCATTTGATCCCCTCCCCTCCTGGTCAGCCCTATCTTTCCTGATAGCTGCAGAAGCTACTTCCTCCTCCCTTTTCTCCTTCCCATGACCCTGTTCCACCTGTATTTTCCTATCCTCTACTCTACATTTCCCTTTCCTACCTTTTCCCTTCCTCCTACTTCCATGCATCTCAGCAACAGTTCCCTGTCCCTCATCTTCCCTCTGTTGTTCTACCTGGAGTGACTCGTACCGATTTCGCACAGACACCTGTCCTGAATTCTGATCCTGAATAGAGCCCTTGGTCTGCAATCTCCTTCCCCTTAGAACATTAGACCACCTGTCTTCTACAACTCCTCCCTTTCCTTCCCCTCCCTCTTGTACACCTACTGTAACCTGTACATTGTTTGAGGGAGTCCTATCTTCCTTCCTGTCTTCTGTGAGAATCCTAATTATCTCCCTCAAACTTTCCAACTCCTCCCTCATACCCCTCAATGCCTCACCACACCCACAATAAGTACACTCGCGCTCGTTAGCCATTCTTTACGGGGGGAAAATTTTAAATTAAAAAATAAAATAACTTATTTGCAAAAAAATAAATGAACTGAGGGATATATTGTCTGGGATAGTACACAACAATAAGGTATTTAATATACGACTACACTACAATACTACTTAGTCGTGCTCTATTTTTTTATCCTACAACGCCTAACAGGATAAAAGCTGCTGTTAATTACTGAATATCGAAAGTAATACTCAAGAACTACACAATTCCAAACTGCAATTAAGCCTATCCTAATTTCAACAATATTTTAGTAAGAGTTTCTACGGATACCTCTACTACACCAGTACTACACAAATATTTTACAATAATAAAATAAGCACACTAAATTCTAATAGGATATTACTCGTATACTACTGTACAGTACACTACAGTAATTTTTAAACTACTTTCGGACGTACCCTAATTACGATACCGGTACCGTACCGTATGTCACTACTAAGCACAACAGAAATGAAATTTGCAAGAACTACTGTACTCAAAGATTACCAACGAAGCTAAATGCTTAGACAAATTTTTATTAGTATTAGGGTCTAATAGATACACACGAAAGATAACACACGAATATAGCAGGCAAGATACGGCACTATCTAAATGTACCGTACTGTATCTATACTACAATGTATCTACACTACACTATACTGCGTTTGGTTAAATGCTTAAGTATCAAAAGGATTGCCGTACACGAAGAAAAACACGAATATAACTGGTAAGATACTATCTAATATATTATACCTTATCTTCACTACAATTCTACTGAAATGTGGTTATGTGATTATTACAACTGGTGGATTACTATTATTTTCCGTACTCCACGGGACGGAGAAAAAAAAAGTGTCCTTAATTAGGCCTACTGAAAAATACGAGGTTGTCTACAATAATTTCTCAAATATTTCTGTCAAAACTACTACTACTATTACTCCAGGGACTTGAACTGCAATTACTGGGATATATGAACTTTATTATTATTAGCTAACCGCTCATAAATACTGAAACATCGAGGGAGCGAAATATAAATTACGGATACTAACTACCTACTCAGAAGTACAAATGAATGGAATACAAGGTCAGCTGATTTTTATTTATATTTACTTGACTACACTACACCCTTTGTTCACGACTGTAGCCAACAATGCAATATTTCAATATGAGGAGCGACAATAATCAATAATAATACGACTGTTAACTATTACCGTGTAATCTCTTTAACTTCTTTTAAAATGGAAGTTTACAGGCGTATCGTGTTTTTTAATGTAGTAAATTATTACCTTCGCGATAGTTTGAACGTATATCTATACGAAATACCGGAGAAGTTGCTGCAGAAGTTACGGTACTATTCCTTATGATAATCTGCCTTTGTAAGTACAACCAACGAACCTACAGATACCGGTATTTACAAATATTTTTAAAGTTAATATTGTTACCTAAAGTATTACCTAAACCTAAATTCGAAACAAGGTGCACCTAGCTAGCCTACTTAACCTAGAAAACGTAATTTACTGAAGACCAACTGAATTACTTGTTACGAAATTTAAATAATTATTACTACTCCCAATTTCTACCAACAAGCACTAAACACCACTATATAAACAGCACTAAATGAATCAGATATACACAAAATTAAGCTATTTCAATAGGTTTTCACTACTTTATCACTACAATAATGCAAGAGCTCTCTCAACAGCCAACCTTAAGGGATAAGTCGTATTACAAAACGGATAGCACAATCGCCGTTCTATTGTCGTGTCTCGATTGTTGATACGTTAGATAGCGCTCCAAACCTCGATTTTAATCAAATCTGTCGAACTCGATTGTGACTTGCATTAGGAAAAATGGTCTGTCTTATAATGCAAATTCTCCATCTCTATTGTGAATGGCAGTTATTAAGTGAACCTGCCGTTATAGTAGAAACTCCCGAACTTGATTGTGATTGGCAGCAGGAAATGTGACCTTCCATTATCCTCAATACTTCCCCAATGCCTATCTTACATCGGAAACAACGTATTCTGTCCTCCCCGCTTTGTTTCTAGGATAGCGCTAAGAGGCATGCAATTGAATATAATCTTACTCCCTGCCTTTACAATAATTTGCGTAGAAATCCGTATACAATGTAGAATAACGTAGCGAAGCAGGGGTACATTTGCTACTACTACTACTACTACTACTAATAATAATAATAATAATAATAATAATAATAATAATACAGTAATTGAATTGTGAACAAGTGGATTTATACTTCAGTCAGTTGCAGACAATCCTATAAATACAGATACACAGAGATCTACTTACATGTTATATCAGCAAAAGAGAGTTTGCCTGCATGGCAACCCTTCCTACCTTGCTTGCCTCATTCCGTTGGCCATGTGTGCAGTCAATATCAGGTTCTACATTTTTTGTGTATCATGATGTCTCCGGTCGGGAAGTATTCGCTTCTTTCTCCTTTCTGTTTTTAAGTCCACCATGTATTTCAACCACAGGAATATTATATTCACCTTCAGCTTCCATGTTTAACTATACCACGACTTGCGTCAGTTAACTTCTACTACCCATTTGGCTGGCAATGACCACTGACTCACATAACAGCTTCAGCACCAAGGGACAGAATATAATACATGCTCTGTCATCTGTTGCCAAGCAATATAATTATATGAAATGAAATGAAATGAAATGAAATGAAATGAAATGAAATGAAATGAAATGAAATGAAATGGCGCATGGCTTTTATTGCTGGGAGTGTCCGAGAACAAGTTTGACTCGCCAGATGCAGGTCTTTTGATTTGACTCCCGTAGGCGACCTGCGCGTCGTGATGAGGATGAAATGATGATGAAGACGACACATACACCCAGCCCCCGTGCCAGTGAAATTAACCAATTATGGTTAAATTTCCCGACCCTGCCGGGAATCGAACCCGAGACCCTCTGACCAAAGGCCAGCACGCTAACCATTTAGTCATAAAGCCGGGCATACAATTATATAAGAACCATAAAGGTTTGTCGTGGGACAAGAGTTGGAAAAGTAATGCTCATCTTGCCATCTACTTTCAAGCATTAAAACGTCTTCTTCTTCTTCTTCTTCTTCTTCAGCTTTTCCCACATCTGTGAGGTCGTGGGTGCGAACTGTGTCGCACGTGTGGATTTGCAATGTTTTACGGCCGGATGCCCTTCCTGACGCCAACCCTTTTGGAGGGATATAATTACTGTCGCGTGTTCCTGTGGTGGTTGGTAGTGTAGTGAGCTGTCTGAATATTAAGAGGAAAGTGTTTGGACAAACACAAACACCCAGTCGCCGGGCCAGAAGAATTAATTAGACGCGATTAAAATCCCCAACCCGGCCGGGAATCGAACCCGGGACCCTCTGAACTAAAGGCCTTAACGCTGACCATTCAGCCAATGAGACGGACACTTTCAAGCAGTACAACTATAAGAGCAAACTAGTAATATGGGATTCTAAAACAGAGTAGCAATAAGCGAGTTTTGAAAAAGCTGATATCAGTGCATAGGGCGAGTTTTGCGGATACGTCCGCTTTTCCCTACGCAATAACTTTGCCATAAAGCAAGTTTTGCTCTAGCCGGTTGGATAAGATTGTCGACAGTAAAGAAGAGCATTTATTTGGAAAAAGAAACCTTCTTCATAAAATTTGCATAAAGCTAGTTTTTCAAAAACGGCCATCAATTTGAGAATCTGATTAATCAAACATGAGATCCAATTAATTTTGGAAATAACTAGCTTCGGCTGAGGTTGAGCTTAATTTTCTAATATTTTCAAGTCTTGCTCCATCTTCTTTTAATAATTTGCGACCTTCATCAGTGGTCTCTGGTCTGTGTTACTGAGCTGGCCGTCTTTTCTATTTCTGCGGAATAATCTGCATTTCGTTTGATAACCTGTAGCTAGTTCGTCGTTCTGCTAACGCCAGCAAATATTCCTGAGTGGTTGGGATTTCTCGTCTAAATGAAAGGATCTTTCTACCAGTTTTATTGGATCCATCCAACGATGTTTCAGTTAAAAGGTACTATCTAATCATCTGAGAGCAGGACTTCGGCTTACGATCAGCATCACACACTGAATATCGAGCAGCGCTCTTCTTAAATCTGTCAGGAGAGCGCCTGGTCTCTCGCTCTGAAGCAGTCTTCTTGCTGTGCTAAATGCATATGGGTTAGGTAGTTGAGCGTTGGCTAGCTATCCTTATGGTAGTAGGTTTGATTCTGGCTCAGTTCGATGCTGTGTAAAGAGGAGTCGCTCGTGAAAAGCTGCAAAGCGGTAAAAAAATATCCGGAAACCTTGCGACGTAAAAGCAGCATCAGACGCTCTAGATTTGCAATAAAGTTCTCTCTGCAAGCTGAACCTGGCTTCTTGAATCTGTCTGCATTCAAACCGGCTTTACGTTCAAAAGCTTTCTCAGACACCCTCAATGTGGACCGGCTTTTTCAGCTTTGAAAGCCCTTTTAGTGGTCATAGTAAAGGGAATCAACTCTCAAAAATGTGACAACGTATCCATTGGCTCTAAATAAGCTTCAGTTAAGCTGCGAAGGAATATTTGCACGAAAGAAATAGTGCAGATTATCACACAAAGAAGCGAGAGTCCAGGTTTCGGGATTAGCAATCCCATACATACGAAGTAAGTAAAGCAGTTAAGAAAGTCGACAGTAACTCGCGATATGATAATATCCTAAGGCAGATGGATAGGACAAATATGTAAATAGCATGTGGAGAAATGAAATGTAACTCACTAAATTCTGATCATATTTGCACATTTGTTACGGATTTTTTAAAGCGGTAACAAAGGCGCAGGGCGTGTTAAATATTCAGATAACAAAATGACATGGTGTTGTTTCTTAAGACTAACGAGTCAAGGCACAGGTAAGAAATAAAAGCAGAAAACTGAAGTAGAGGCTAAATACAGTAACAACATAGCAAATACCAGAAAACACCTATAGTGTGAAATAATGAGCTACACTCCACAGCACTGTTTTAATACTGTCAGCCACGCTTAGCATTATTCAAAACGATTGTAGACGATTGTATCCTTCAACTTTATTCCGAAAATATCCCTCAGACTGGCAGCTTGACGCTTCTCTCGCCTTCTACCCAATGAACAACCACGAGTTTACAGGAGTGATGACGAACATGACATTAGGTACATCCCTGATGGCAAGCAGACTGAGAAGTTGCCATGGTAACCGGTAGATTCGCTGTCGACTTGCGAGGATATCCGCCACTCCGTCATTTGAAGAGTAAGCGAAATTATGTACATAACAAAAAATGTTCAAAATGAAGGGACGTTTGACATATAGTCTACGGATTTTACAGAAAATCAATACGAATAGTATAAGGGAAAACTGTAAAGCTCTTCTGGTCTTCCAATAAACTCCCAGTCTGTTCAGTTATTTTTAAATCATATATTTACCAAATCCTGCTCATGGATGAGTAGACTCTAAATATGAAGCTAGACACGAAATCTAAAATCCACTTATACGGATAAATGTATCATAAATTGGCAAAATAAACAAACTGCAGACAGCGGACCCCTACAACTGTATTTATATCGATAATGTGTCTAACTTGGTCTTTGCCTCCCTATGATTCAAAGGTATATTCCCACCTGGGACGTCTTATGAAGAAATCTTCTACATGTCCTAACATGCCAATTCCATGCTGAAATCTGCCCAGAATGCATAACAACCAGGCGTTTGAATACGAATCATACAAGTTTTAAAGTTCGCGTCCTGATCCACTCCGCTACACAGCTGTCCGTTTCAACACATACGCAGTGCTCTGCCAATTTCCAAGGACCTCAGCAGCGCAGTCAGTCAGTGGCTGATTTTATGATCGCAAGATAACAGGTTGACTCCCGGGTTGGATTTATGGCATTTAAGGATGTTTAAATGTGTCTGTGGCCTCCAGTACGACGAAGAATTTCTACTAGACAAACTTCGGACATTCCGGCGTCTGTTAGCAGTTAGAACGGATACTACTCAAGTAATATTATGAATTTATTTCCGGACTCAGGAAGTGAAGAGAGGATGTTACGAGGAAATACAGCCCGATAAAGCTCTTGGGGATAACAGCTGGAAACTGCACATGATACACCACACACTTCTTATAAATCATACTGTAGATGTGTTTCTCAACGGCTCGACGAGAAGGATTATTTTCTATCTTGACAACGACAATAAGGTAAGATATGTTTATCAAATTGATAATATTGCAGTTAACATCACCACACTGTCTGGTACCAAACATTTAAATAAGAGACCGGGCGAGTTGGCCGTGCGGTTTGGGGCGCGTAACTGTGAGCTTGCATCCGGGAGATAGTGGGTTTTAACCCCACTCTCGGCAACCCTGAAGATGGTTTTCTGTGGTTTCTTATTTTCACACCAGGCAAATACTGGGGCTATACCTTAAGGCTACGGCCGCTTCCATTCCATTCCTAGGCCTTTCCTATCCCATCGTCGCCGTAAGACCTATCTGTGTCAGTGTGACGTAAAATAAATTGTAAAAAGAAAGATTAAATAAGAGAACTGCAAAATTACACAGAAGAGAAAAGCCATCTTATCGAGTGAGTTGACTGCATGGTACAAGCCACGTAGCTATAAGCTATAAGCTAGAAGGTAGTCAGTTCGAACCCTATCATCGGCAGCCTTGAAGATGGTTTTCTGTGGTTTGTCATTTTCACACCAGACTCTTTCTTCATGGGTCCTTCTTTCGTCTGTCTCTCTGCACAGACTAAAGCAAATTTTAGTTTCTAACGAAGTCTCTGATTTATGGCGTTTCACAATTATGAAAGCAGCTGAGACATGAGTGGTGTTAAGTAATGACATCAGAGCACGATTTATGCGTCTGCTAATGGCTTTACGTCGCACCTACACAGATATGTCTTATGGCGACGTTGGGATAGGAAAGGCCTAGGAGTTGGTAGGAAGCGGCCGTGACCTTAATGAAGGTACATCCCCAGCATTTGCCTGGTGTGATAATGGGAAACCACGGAAAACCATCTTCAGGGTTGCCGACAGTGGGATTCGAAGCAACTATTTCCCGGATGCAAGCTCACAGCCACGCGCCCCTAACCGCACGGTCCACTCGTCCGGTTTTATGCATCTGAATGTTATGTAAGGTCTGGTTCATACGGTCAGGTGTGCTGCGCCAGCACTTTCTGGCTCAGTGAGGAAAACAATGGCAAACTACTCCACTCCTCGTCTTGCCTAGTACGCGTCATTACAGCACCGCAATTGGTTTTCGTGGTCTGTACGAGTATAACCGCATAACCTTAGCCGGTGCTATTTGAGGAGTCAACCAGTCGCTGGGCTGCTAACTTGGCTGACTGTCCTATACTGTAAAACAAAACTGGAACTAAATCAAAATCTACACTTCCTGACACAAAGATTGAGTGCACTTTTGTACGGAAGAATCAGCGTCAAACTTTGTATTCCTCACCTTGTGCTATGACCTTTCGTAATAAAATACTTCTTATCTTACACTTGACCGAGCGACTTGGCCATGCGGTTAGGGTCTCGCAGCTGTGAACTTGCATTCGGGAGATAGTGGGTTCGAATCTCACAGTCGGCAACCATGAAAATAGTTTTCCGTTGTTTCTCATTTTCACATTAGGCAAATGGTGGGGCTGTACCTTAATTAAGGCCACGTCCACTACCTTCCCAATCCCAGCCCTTTCTCATCATTCCGTCGCCGGAAACCTTCGATGTGTTAATGCGACGTTAAATGAAAATCCACAGCCTGTTTCAAGTCATTCTACGAGGTCGGGTATGGAATGAATGAAGCCCCCATCTTGCGGCAACGACAAGAATTGTGCCGGCTGCCGAAGCCTGTCACACTCCTCTGGAGCGATGATTAATGACTGATAGATGAAACGAAATGACATTTGAGAGTGTTGCTGGAATGAAAGATGATAGGGAAAACCGGAGTATCCGGAGAAAAACCTGCCCCGCCTCCGCTTTGTCCACACAAATCTTACATGGAATGACCGGGATTTGAACCACGGAATCCAGCGGTAAGAGGCCGGTGCATTGCCCCCTGAACCACGGAGGCTCTCATTTAGCAAAAGGAAAACTTACTCTTTAATATATATAAGTCCAATATAGACTTCGACAATTAATGTGCGCGCTTTCAGCATGTTAAGAAAGTGACAGGTGGCTATCAGGGCAGTTGGTAGCGAACACCACGATTTAAACGAGTTCCAAAACCATAGAAGAGTACAGTTTCTAAACCTCCGTGTTTTAAGTAGCCAAGAAATCTCTCCGATTATTTACCTCATCCACAACGCATTGAATATTGACCAATCCAATTTACAGTTCATGTCAGTTTCAACCAGTCATGGTCGACTATCACTGAAATGTTATCGAAATGAGTTTATCGTACCTGATAGGTAACTGTTTGAAAATTATCCAGGATGATATGCAATAGTTTCCGATTTGTAACCCGACGCGTAATATTTACATGGTTGTGAATACATCAAATATGGTGGCAATTTCAAAGAGACTTGCCTAAGTGACTTTATCACATCGGTATGCAATAAATTCCATTAAATAATTTTATATAAAGTGCATAACGTGCGCGATCGACAAGATGAAACACACTCGTTATATCTTGATAATGTGCTCCTTCCTCTCTATCGTGACTGTACTTAAAGACTTAAAGGCTGCCTTCACACGAACCACTTTGCAACCACACCACAACCATACTGCAGTGGTTGGCTGTCGGTCATCTCAAGCTCTTATGGAAATGCAATATTGGTTTCACGCGCACCACTCACTGCAGTCAATTTGAGCACCTGTCGCAATCTGTAGGCGATATTACCCTCGAAAACGTCGCTGTCAGTGGTCCAACACAATTCACACGAGCAACACGCAAACCACATGCTAGTGATAGTGCTGTCAACCTCGCGCACACCCACTCACCTCAGACGTTCCCTTCTTTTCCAGCCGGTAAAACGTATTTCCTCTCTAGTGGTGCTGTAAAATGGCGATCGAAAGTGATGCCTTTGGTACGGAATTGTTTATTGATGAAGTACGCAACTTGCCAAACATTTGGGTGTATACAACTGCTCCTCATGGCAACCACACAGAAAAGGTAAAAGCCCCTGTTTTCTATAATAGGATGTATACAATAAACATTATTTCGATGATGCCGTCTTCGTCGACGTAACAAGAACAACAGCAATGCTTCCTCTTTGAAATCCGTGTCAGTACTGTATACTTACGGGTGTAGAGTGGTTGGAAAGTTAGTGTCCAATACGAACTTCAAATAACCACAAATGACCATGTAACTGTGGATAAGAGTGGTCGATTGTAACCATAGCTGAACCATTCAAGAACCACCGTTTTACAGTTTCAAAGTGATACGTGTGAAGGTAGCCTTAGGAACTTTCAATCGACCCTTCTTTGTGTCAAGAAACTTACAATATTACATTTGTGTTACTAGTATTAAGATAGATGCACTTTGCCCCGGAACGGCACACGTACAACGTTATGAACAACCATATAGCACATGCGTGTACTCTGCCGTGTTTGTGTTTACCATTAACCATTGTTACCTTCAGGGTCCGGAGCTGTATTGCTAGTTGTCTCAAAAAGTCGAGCAAGTTAGGAGCATTTGAAGAAGTACCATATATTTCATCTGAGTGCTCTCACAAGCGTGCTGGTATCATAGCAATCGACAGAAACAACATCGGCTGCGTTGTCGATCCAGTTGTCGGTTTTGAAGGAGGAAATACACAAGCAGAAGAGGTTGGTACTAAACAGAAGAGACACAACGAACCACGCTTTAAACATCTGGAGGAGGGATATATTCCCATCCGAAATTGGGAAGTGATTGGACTGCTATTTATTGCGCGAGGAGTTATATATAAATTCTGCGAGAATATCTTTCAAAATTTTGGAGCTGGAAGAAATTGCCATTAATAATATCGGGGGCTCCCTCCAAATTGTGAATCACCATTTGTATAGTACGATAAATTATAAATGAAATGAGTATTTCCATTCGGGAATAGCTGCCCTTTTAGGGGAAACTTGAGAATGGATAGCTAAATAATAGGCACTTTTATTCAAAATATTATTGAAATATTGTTTAAACCCTAATTATGAGGCTGTATCTTATGCATGGTAGCTATCATTTTTAGATTTTCTCTTTCTGTGTATTTATATAATGCGTGCTTCGTTTCCATTGGTAACTCATATTTAGGATACGTAAAACTTCTTCTCAAATGGAGCGAGTAAAAATATTTCATTTACATGTTTGCCTCATTTCATTATTGCAAAATGTATTCTACATTATTTTTTGTTCGTAAAAACTGTTAAAAAATTCTTTATGAATATTATTCAGCCAACATTCGCTCAGTTTGTATATTTTTTTTTTTTGCTAGGGGCTTTACGTCGCACCGACACAGATAGGTCTTATAGCGACGATGGGATAGGAAAGGTCTAGGAGTTGGAAGGAAGCGGCCGTGGCCATAATTAAGGTACAGCCCCAGCATTTGCCTGGCGTGAAAATGGGAAACCACGGAAAACCATTTTCAGGGCTGCCGATAGTGGGATTCGAACCTACTATCTCCCGGATGCAAGTTCACAGCCGCGCGCCTCTACGCGCACGGCCAACTCGCCCGGTCAGTTTGTATAATAATCCTGTTCCCGAGAGTTCGAGTTATATTGATTTATTTATTCTCCGGTTTCCCCAATAATAAGGACACGTTCATTGTTCTCATAATACAATGCGGTGCATAGTCAGAGAAATTTACGAACACAATAGAACTCTCGAAAATCGAAAATATCAGTTAAGTGGTATTGTTTCTTTGGGAAACAATTTTATATAAAAATCAGTCGTCATTGTACAGCTTTATAAATGATGATATTCATACGCAGCCGTACTCCAGAAAATGCCTCACAATACTATTTTTATTGAATACAGCCGGTCGATGTGGTTAATACTAACGGAGATATTAAAGAGTAAATGTAAAGCTTTCCTCTAAGGTATTACTTCACTCTACCATGATGAAGTGATCTACATCCTAAGTTACAATCTTACATTTCGGCAAACTTAAATTTAGTGCTTTCCATATTTACAAAGGACGTTATAAATATTATAAAGCAAAGCAAAGTCACCTCCGTACAGGCCATGAAGCCCCTTGGAGGAGTGGAAGGTAAAGGTTCCCACCATTGTTAACCGCGGCACGTGATGGGGTAGAGTGGTTGGCTCTACGCCCGGCCGCCTTTGCCCCCAGGAATTAACCTGGTACTCATTTTGGGCGTAGGCTGAGTGAACCTCAGGGCCGTATGCACCTCCGGAAGTGGAAATCTCGTACCGTGAATTTTACGACTTCCTGACGGGGATTCGAACCCACGTCCTTCCGGGCGAACCGAGCACGCCTTTACCGCTTCGGCCAGGCAGCCCCTTGTAAATATTATACTTAAATAAAATTCTATAAAAAATAAACAAGCAGCTTTAATACCGTAGAAAGAAATCGGTTTCCAAATGAGTAAATGCAATAAATGCTTAAAAATATATAATTTAGTTAAGAAAATATTATTGATAAGTAATATAAGTAAATATGATAGGTTTACTTTGTAAAAAGATGTGGTATAGAGAAAACATGATCTCTGCCATTTTTTCGGTGTCAATGGAAAACTTGGTAGTGTTTTCCTTGACCAGCTTGTCGATCATTGTTGGAGAATATTCGTAGAGTATTCTCGAGATGCTTGTCCGTAATCTGAGGTCTTGTCTTGGACTTCACATGGCCCGTTCTGGAGAATAACTGCTCATGTAAGTGTGTGCTTCGTAGCAAAGCACAAACCTTCAAAGCATGTCGGCGAATATTAGGGAATAGGTCCTCAGAAACGTAGCCTTCGTAAAATATAAGCAAAGGTGAAGTGAATAATGTTTCTTTTAAAGAAAAGTTGTATTTGTGTTCAAACGACTCCATTTGTAGTGAGCCTAGCACTTCAGCAACACTGACAGTGAATTATATTGAAAATAAAACTAAAAAATACTATTGGTTACGAAATTTACTAAATATATCTTCGAACTCACTTCGCAACACGGCTAATTTTGAAGCGTAGCTGTCTGATGACGATCGGTTGGACACAGCGAGTTTAAAATGAGTTTTCTCTGCGAATTATGCCGTACAAAGTTTTAGCATGACCAAGAAAGAGCTTTGATATCAAGAGCAGAGCGTTCATTTTGAACTTGCAAAGCGCCCTACAGTTCTAAATACCGCAGTGTAGCAACAGTGACCGACTAGCGTCTTTGAAATGTTTAATGCGGACCATACTATCTGAAAGTTTCAAGACCCCTGATGTAAATAAACAGATTATGGCAAAACTTTCAGGTGGACAGAGAGGCAAGCGATATTGTTTGATTTACACTTACCAAAGAACAATTAAGGGGAGATAGATACGAGTATTCTTCTCAAAAATGGATGTTTTAACAAATTTTTGTTTAATGATTCACCAACCCTCAGGTTCCTCAAGAACCGTCACTGTTTATCTATATATATAAAATAACTTGTCCTGACTGACTGACTGACTGACTGACTGACTGACTGATTCATCATCGCAGAGCCAAAACTACTGGACGTAACGAAGTGAAATTTTGGGGATATATTCATATTAAGATGTAGGTGCTCGCTAAGGGAGGATTTTTGGATATTCTTTCGCTAAGGGGGTGAAAAGAGGGGTGAAATTTTAAAATGAGTGTGTCTATATCTCGAAAGTTTAAAAGTTTACAGATGTAAAAATTGGTATTTAGAATCTTCTTTAAAAATAAGGAAACACGTAGTTTTTTGTTTTCAGAAAATCCCAATAAGAGGGGTGAAAAGGGGTGAAAATGGGGAAAATGGGTTGAATGCCCTCAATCAGTATACCAGTACTTATATCTCAGAAACTGAAGATATTACAGACCTGAAAATTGGTACTTTTGATCTCTTTTAAAAATAAAGAAACACGTATTTTTTTGTTTTTGGAAAATCCAATTAATGGGAGGGTGAAAAGGGGGTGAATTTTTAAAATGAGTGAATCTATATCTCCAAACTTTTAAAGTTTGAAGATGTAAAAATTGGTATTTAGAATCTTCATTAAACATAAAGAAACACGTATTTTTTTTTTGTTTTCGGAAAATCGCAATAGGAGGGGTGAAAAGGGGTGAAAAAGGGGTTGAATGCCTTTGATGAGGCTACATATATTTCAGAAACTGAAGATATTACAGACCTGAAAATTGGTGTTTGGGATCTCCTTTAAAAATAAAGAAACACGTATTTCTTGTTTTTGGAAAATCAATTAATGGGGGGTGAAAAGGGGGTGATTTTTTAAAATGAGTGTATCTATATCTCAAAACTGTTACAGTTTATAGATGTAAAAATTGGTATTTAGAATCTTCTTTAAAAATGAAGAAACACGTATTGTTTTGTTTTCGGAAAATCCCAATAGGAAGGGTGTAAAAGGGTGAATAATGGGTTGAATGCCTTTAATGAGGCTACTTATATTTCAGAACCTGAAGATATTACAGACCTGAAAATTGGTATTTGGGATCTACTTTAAATGTAAAGAAACACGTATTTTTTCGTTTTTGGAAAATCCAAATATTGAGGGGTGAAAAGGGGGGTGAAATTTTAACATGAATGTGTCTACATCTTAAAACTTTAAAATTTACAGATGTAAAAATTGGTAGTTAGAATCCCCTCTAAAAATAAAGGAACACGTATTTTTTTGTTTCCTGTAAATCCCAATAGGAGGGGTGTAAAAGGGTAAAAAGTGGGTTGAATGCCTTTAATGAGGATACATATATCTCAGAAACGGAAGATATTACAGAACTGAAAATTTGTATATGGGATCTCCTTTAAAAATAAAGAAACACGTATTTTTTTTAGTTTTTGGAAAATCCTATTAATGGCGGTTAAACAGAAGTGACAAATTGGGGTGAATTTTTTGAAAGATTATCTTGGAAACGTAAAATGTTATAGACGTAAAAAGTGGGTGTTTGGAATCTCCTGTAAATGTAAAGAAACATAGGTGATTTGTTTATGGAAACTCCACGTAAGGGGAACCCAAAAGGGGTGAAATTTTAAAATGAGAATTTTTACAGTATATCTAAAAAAACTTAACATGTTACAGAAGTGAAAAATGGTATTTTTATCTCTATTAAACATAAAGAAACGTGTATTTTTAATTTTCGGAAATACCACTTGGGTGGAGGTTGGGTGAAAGTGACTGAAAATGGTGTTGAATTATTTTAATTAGGCTACTGATATCTTAGAAATGAAGATGCTACAGACGTGAAATTTGATATTTGCAATCTGCTTTAAAAGTAAAGAAACACGTATTCTCGGAAAATCCAATGAAGCGGGGGGAGGGGGGTGAAAGAATTGAAATATTATTTGACTTTAATTGTATGAGAATATATACATCTAATAAAAACTAAAGTTGTTACAGACGTGAATATTCGTATTTGGATCTCCTTTAAAAACAAAGAAAAATGCGTTTTGGGGGGGAAACCATCTTGGGGGGCGGGAGTGTAAAGGAGTTGAATTCCTTTCATGAGGACACATACATCTAAAAGTGAAGAAGTTAGAGTCGTGATAATTGGTATTTAGAAGATCCTTCACTATTAAAGAAACAAGTACTTTTTGCGGGAAAATTCACTTAGGGGGGGGGGGGAGTAGTTTGAAATGAAGTGACAAAAGTAAATTATATTTATGGGGATACTTATATCTCAAAACTGAAGGTAATAGACGTGAACATTGGTGTTTGGAATCTCCCTTAAACATAAATAAACACGCCTTCTTTTAATTTTGGAGGGGGGGGGTTGGCAGTAAAAACTAACGGCGGTGGGGTGTAAAAGGAGGTGAGACCAATTGATTTTACTGTTCTTAATGTGCTTATAAGGATCCTCCGTTGCTCAGGCGGCAGCGCGCCGGCCTCTCACATCTGGGTTCCGTGGTTCAAATCCCGGTCACTCCATGTGACATTCGTGCTGGACAAAACGGAGGCGGGACAGGTTTTTTTCCGGATACTCCGGTTTTCCCTGTCATCATTCATCCCAGCAACACATAATAGTAATAATAATAAGAATAACATTAATAATAATAATAATAATAATAATAATAATAATAATAATAATGTTCCGGACCGTCGTCAAATGTGCGGACCGCGCTGGAAACGGCTCCTGGACGGGTAATGACTAAGAATGCAGTCCGGCCGCGGGTTCAGTGCCGCCAAGGCACCCAATATGACACCACGCCGGATCTCCTGAAGGATTTTATCCAGATTAAAAATGATTATAGGCAAATACGGTATGGCAAAGATTTACGGACCCAACTGGGAATAATACCTGAGCCTAACCCGGGAAGTACGAAATCGATTGCTGGAAAGGAAGATTGAAAAATGGGAGGAAACGTGCCGTAATCTAATAGAAAACGAGTCAGATCGGGAATTTTGGTGGATTCTCGCTGAAAACGTGTCAGATCGCGAATTTCGGCGGATTATATATCTAAAACAATAAGGATTCAATTATAAATTTCAGTATAATACCGTAGCGAAGCACGGGTACCTTGCTAGTCTATATATATAAAATAACTTGTCCTGACTGACTGACTGATTCATCATCGCCGAGCCAAAATTACTAGACATAAAGAAATGAAATTTTGGGGATATATTCATATTAAAATGTAGGTGCTCGCTAAGAGAGGATTTTTGGATATTCCGTCGCTAAGGGGGTGAAAAGGGGGGTGAAATTTTAAAATGAGTGTATCTATATCTCAAAACTTTAAAAGTTTACAGGTGTAAAAATTGGTATTTAGAATCTTCTTTAAAAATAAGGAAACACGTTTTTTTTGTTTTCAGAAAATCCCAATAGGAGGGATGAAAAAGGGTGAAAATGGGGGAAAATGGGTTGAATGCCTTTAATCAGGATACCGGTACTTATATCTCAGAAACTGAAGATATTACAGACCTGAAAATTGGTACTTTGGATCTCTTTTAAAAATAAAGAAGCACGTATTTTTTTGTTTTTGTAAAATCCAATTAATGGGAGGGTGAAAAAGGGGGTGAATTTTAAAAATGAGTGAATCTATATCTCCAAAGTTTTAAAGTTTGCAGATGTAAAAATTGGTATTTAGAATCTTCATTAAAAATAAAGAAACACGTATTTTTTTGTTTTCGGAAAATCGCAATAGGAGGAGTGAAAAGGGGTGAAAAAGGGGTTGAATGCCTTTAATGAGGCTACTTATATCTCAGAAACTGAAGATATTATAGACCTGAAAATTGGTGTTTGGGATCTCCTTTAAAAATAAAGAAACACGTATTTTTTTGTTTCTGGAAAACCCAATTAAGGGGGGTGAAAAGGGTGTAATATTTTAAAATGATTGTATCTAGATCTCAAAACTTTTAAAAGTTATAGATGTAAAAATTGGTATTTAGAATCTCCATTAAAAATAAAGAAACACGTATATTTCGCTTTCGGAAAATCGTAATAGGAAGGGTGGTAAAGGTTGAAAAAGGGGTCGAATGCATTTCATGAGTCCACTTATATTTCACAACCTGAAGATATTACAGACCTGAAAATTGGTGTTTGGGATCTCCTTTTAAAATAAAGAAACACGTATTTTTGTCTGTGGAAAATATAATTAATTGGGGGGGGGGTTTGAAAAGGGGGTGATTTTTTAAAATGAGTGTATCTATATCTCAAAACTTTTTAAGTTTATACATGTAAAAATTGGTGTTTAGAATCTCCTTTAAAAATAAAAAACACGTATTCTTTTGTTTTCGGAAAATCACAATAGGAAGGGTTTAAAAGGGTGAATAATGGGTTGAATGCCTTTCATGAGGCTGCTTATATTTCAGAACCTGAAGATATTACAGACCTGAAAATTGGTATTTTGGATCTACTTTAAAAGTAAAGAAACACGCATTTTTTCGTTTTGGGAAAATCCAAATATTGGGGGTGAAAAGAGGGGGTGAATTTTTTAAAATGAGTGTGTCTACATCTTAAAACTTTAAAATTTACAGATGTAAAAATTGGTAGTTAGAATCTACTCTAAAAATAAAGAAACACGTATTTTTTTTGTTTCCCGTAAATCCTAATAGGAGGGGTGTAAAAGGGTGAAAAATGGGTTGAATGCCTTTAATGAGGATACACATATCTCATAAACGAAAGATATTACAGAACTGATAATTTGCATATGGGATCTCCTTTAAAAATAAAGAAACACGTATGTTTTAGTTTTTGGAAAAGCCAATTAATGGCGGTTAAACAGGAGTGACAAATTGGGGTGAATTTTTTGAAAGACTATCTACAGAATATCTTGGAAACGTAAAATGTTACAGACGTAAAGAGTGGGTGTAAATCTCCTGTAAATGTAAAAAAATATAGGTGATTTGTTTTTGGAAACTCCACTTAAAGGGAACTCAAAAGGGGTGAAATTTTAAAATGAGAATTTTTACAGTATATCTAAAAAAAACTTAGCATGTTACAGAAGAGAAAAATGGTATTTTTTTTAATCTCTATTAAACATAAAGAAACGTGTACTTTTAATTTTCGGAAATACCACTTGGTTGGAGGGAGGGGGGGGGGTAAAAGTGACTGAAAATGGTGATGAATTCTTTTAATTAGGCTACTAATATCTGAAAAATGAAGATGTTACAGACGTGAAATTTGATATTTGCAATCTGCTTTAAAAGTAAAGAAACACGTATTCTCGGAAAATCCAAAGAAGGAGGGGGGGGTGAAAGAATTGGAAAATTAATTGACTTAATTGTATGAGAATACATACATCTAATAAAAACTAAAGTTGTTACAGACGTGAAAATTCGTATTTGGACCTCCTTTAAAAACAAAGAAGAACGCGTTTTGGTGGGGAAACCATCTTGGAGGGCGGGAGTGTAAAGGAGTTGAATTCCTTTCATGAGGACACATAAATCAAAAACTGAAGAAGTCAGAGTCGTGATAATTGGTATTTAGAAGATCCTTTACTATTAAAGAAACAAGTACTTTTTGCGGGAAAATTCACTTAGGGGAGGGGGGGGGGGAAGGAGTGTGAAAGGAAGTGAAAGAAATTGAATTATTTTTATGGGGATATTTACATCTCAAAACCGAAGGTAATAGACGTGAACATTGGTGTCTGGAATCTCCCTTAAACATAAAGAAACAAGCATTCTTTTAAATTTGTTGGTGGGGTGGGGGTTCGGCGGTAATTAAACTTAACGGCGGTGGGGGGTGGGGTGTAGAAGGAGGTGAGACCAATTGATTTTACTGTTATTAATGTACTTATCAGGATCCTCCGTTTCTCAGGCGGCAGAACGCCGGCCTCTCACAGCTGGGTTCCGTGGTTCAAATCCCGGTCACTCCATGTGGCATTCGTGCTGGACAAAACGGAGGCGGGACAGGTTTTCTCCGGATACTCCGGTTTTCCCTGTCATCAGCCATTCCAGCAACACATAATAATAATAATAATAATAATAATAATAATAATAATAATAATAATAATAATAATAATAATAATAATATTCCGGACCGTCGTCAAATGCGCGGACCGCGCTGGAAACGGCTCCTGGACGGGTAATGACTAAGAATGCAGTCCGGCCGCGGGTTCAGTGCCACCAAGGCACCCAATATGACACCACGCCGGATCTCCTGAAGGATTTTATCCATATTAAAAATATTATAGGAAAAGATGGCAAAGATTTACGAACCCAACTGACCGGGAGGAATACCTGAGCCTAGCCCGGGAAGTACGAAATCGATTGCTGGAAAGGAAGATTTAAAAATGGGAGGAAACATGCCGTAAAATCATAGAAAACCAGTCAGATCGGGAATTTTGGTGGATTCTCGCAGAAAACGAGTCAGATCGCGAATTTCGGCGGATTATATATCTAAAACAATAAGCATTCAATTATAAATTTCAGTATAATACCGTAGCGAAGCACGGGTATCTTGCTAGTGTAGTAATAAAGAAACGTCCGAAACAAATTTAAATTTAACTCTCTTTCTGCAAGTTCAGTGTGAAATATCTGAGAATTTTTGTCGAGTTTCTAAGTTGAGCCTATCAAAATCATGTAATTTTAAACAGCGGATAAAATGTTTCACCAAATTCGTGTTGTATCACCCCTAAACGTCAGGCGAGAGGCAGCTGACCTGAGTTTCCTTCACTGGATTTAAAATAGATATTTCCGCTCGGAGGATCTAGTTTCACTACTCTCCTACACTGTGCCTTCCTGTCGCACTAAATTAAAGGATTTTCTCCACCTTCCTTATACTCAATAACAATAATCTACCTATTCTCCAAAATCTGTCACCGGATCCTTTTTAATCTTTAATGGTAGTAATAGACGCGAGATTGACGTATAACTAAGTCAAGATATACTCAAGGACAGTGTTAATAATCCCTTTATTTTAACTTAATAAGGGGTGGTTTGCCATTACTTTTCTCCACGGTTATCGATTTATTCATTTGTACCTTATCTTATCCTCACCGCTATATGGGGGCTTCATTCATTCCATTCCTGACGCGCTTGAACCTGGAAACAATCGAGGGAAGAGCGATACGAGAATTGTTCTCAAAAATGGATGTTTTAACAATTGTTCAATAATTCACCAACACTCAGGTTCCTCAAGAACCATTACCAAGAACCATTTTCATTTTACATTGTTTGTGACGTAAAGTTCTTGACATTTGAGTGCCTTCATAACCTAAAATAACTATCGCAACTTATATCTTCTTATTGTTATCCCGCTGCTTTTCTCGCACTCTGGTGAGGTCGAGGGTCTGAGCTGTGTCGCACGTATGGACTTTGCCTGTTTCACGCCCAAATGTCAACGTAACGTGGAGGGTTGTATCCATTGTTGCTTGTTTCTGTAGTGGTTGATAGTATGGTGTATTATGAGTATAGGAAGAACTGTGTATTGAGACAAACACAAATCCCTAGTCCACAAACCAGAGGAAGTAATCTTACGCGGTTAAAATCCCCGAATAACTGAGAATCGAATCCTTTGAAATGTAGGCAGCGACGTTGACCATTTAACTTTCCAAATATAATATACGTGTGGCGCGGAAGTAACTCATGCATTCAAATACCCCATAACTTTCGCATTCACAATGGCATTCTCTTTTCCTTTTGTATTCTTTCGAAAGATACTCGATAAATTAACAATGAAGAAGTTGAGTACTGAACAGTGAACGAAATTCGTTGAACTTTTCTTTTTTTTTTTTTTTTTTGCTTTACGTCGCACCGATACATATAGGTCTTTTGGCGACGATGGGACAGGAAAGGGCTAGGAGTAGGAAAGAAGCGGCCGTGGCCTTAATTAAGGTGCAGCCCCAGCATTTGCCTGGTGTGAAAATGGGAAACCACGGAAAACCATTTTCAGGGCTGCCGACAGTGGGGTCCGAACCTACTATCTCCCGAATACTGCATACTGGCCGCACTTAAGCGACTGCAGCTATCGAGCTCGGTGAACTTTTCTTAATAAATCAACAATTCATATTCGGATATTTCTTCAGATTAGACAGCCCCGTATTTGTATTTCTCAAAGAACGTGTCTACGTCTAAAGCCAGTAACCATTAACCCTTTGACCGCCAGCCTCATATGCGGTGTCCATGTCCTATACCGCCAAGGCCTAATGATCACTTTTTACATTGCAGTAAATTCTTCGTAATAACTTCTGTTCAATTTATGTAAATTGGATGGTCATTTTTTGTTTCGAAGGTAATGCTTCGGGCATTTTATTGATGTAAATTAATGCACCTTTATTTTATATTTTTTTATTTTATGAAGTGATAATTCAAATAAATATTTCCTTTCTTTGAAAAAATGTATTTCATGATAAAAATCCCGTAAGAAAAATTTTTTTTATTATCAAAAGCTGCATTATTTTAGAGAGGTGCTGTTTCCTATGCTACATGTAAAAGAATAAAGCCTTATATACAATATTACAGTTATAATATTTTTATTATTATTACATTAACGTGAAATTTTCTAATCTTACATTTTATGCAAATGCTGCAGTTCCTGGTTAGTTTTAAGTAAAAATGATTACTAATGTCTATTTGACACAGACTTAACTCTCAAAAATTCACTTTTTGCCTTAAAAATATGATACAATAAATTATTTACTAATATTTACACATGTTTATGACGTGTTCTAGCAAATGTGCTTAGGGGGAGCACAAAGGGTGTACACCCTTCTTACACTGTTTAGAAATGTATTTGGTCTTTTTTCCAATTACCACCTTGACTAGTACTATAATCTTTCTGAATACGGAACAGTTGCGTTCTGGGGAGCTGAATTGCCGCTTGGTCACCAAGCCACGCGGCAGCAAGTTCCTCAACTAAACTTATTGTTTATAGTCTTATTTAATCCAATACTAGTCCAAAACTTGTATTATACATTATTAAAACGAATAAATAAGTTAGAAAGTATTTTTTTCCGGAACGTCCGATCAATCGGACGTTGGCGTTTTTATACTGAACCTCAAACGGTTAAAGGGTTAAGTAACCAAAGAATAATATCCGAGAATAAATTAACTCTTGATAACGTTTTGAAATATTCTCCAAAGAAAGACCGTCTCTGTGAGGAAAAATCCTCGTAGTCATTTAAAGGATATAAGGTCATTTTTGTAAAATAATGTGCATACGTTCCTAAAGCATGATTCTAAAGTTTGTGACAGGAACAACGGCATTTATGCCTAAACAAATGCCTGACATGGGATCGAAAATTCTCGTCACCGAAACCCTGGTCATTAAACCATTTCAACGCTTTCTTTTTGTTACCACGTGTTTTCATCGCGATGACCATTTCGTCATTCATCGTTTGGTCACTTTGGCGTCTTGGTCACCCTCGCTATTTCGCCATCAGCATATTGACTACATGTTTGGCAGAAATCAAAGGTAAATTTTGGTCCATATCAAAACAACATTATTTTTAATATGTATATAGGTAATACGTATAAAGTGGTGTGTGATTTTTGCTAATGTTTTCACCAAATCATGAAATTTCTTCTTTTTGTGTGACTCTTCTTCCTCATTTGCTTCTTCTTTCCGTTGAATATTAACACATTTTTCACTCATAACACCTTTTACATGACGCTGAAAACTGACTGAATGTGGTGGACCTACTGTTCGTGTTACTTCCTTCATTAAATCCAACCGTTAAGTGGCGTCAACCTTTCTTCCTCAGTTTAGTAAATGACTATAATGTTTATAAGGGCCCTTGATAATATAGATTCTGTTAGGAGATATGGTTATCGCGGGATTACATCTCCTACGTTTGTCACACCTCCAAACAACATTGCATTTGGTGTACATATAATACCCATGTATTAATTTCCTATGGTCTCTAATGGTTCTTGTAAAATAGAGTTCATCTTCAGTGCTAATGAAAAATAAGATGATTTCCACCTTAAAACCTAAAACATTATCTGCAAAAATGTAATGTTACAAAACTAACAAAATTACATTAGGATTATTACGATTACAAGAACTCGAAGCGCTGACAAAAATAAAATCGATGACCAGAACGCCGGTGACCAAAGTCTAATGGGCGACAAAATGATATAATTACGATATTTCCGGTTACGAAAATTCCTAGACCCGCGTAACATCTGCTTCACCATGTATAATTAAATTAAATGAATTAAACATTATATACTGCCGCCTTTTCACTGGCCACAGCTACTTACGTATCAATTTCTTGTATAACACATAGATTACTTTCAGTAAATGTAGGCGAGGCCTAGTAATCAACTGTATACAGTAGCAGTGGCACATGCGTTTATCTGTGCTGTCCACTTGGTTGTTATGAGGAACACGACACAAGTTCCAAGAATTTCACACGAATAAGTTATCAGACTGATGAGGCGCATGCCTCGCTTACTGATAGGCTTGGAACGTTTAGCGGTGGGAACCTCCAGTAAGATGATAACAGTATTAAAGGAGCCCCTTGACAGAAAGGTCGCCGGAGCGTTGCTAATTTCTGTAATGCATCGCGGTAACGAGCGCGCTATTTAGCTAGGGATACTGGAGCCTCAGTATTTCACTGGAGTGTTCGTGTCTCATAAATATTTCCCAGGGATCACAAGTTCAAAATATTGACGGAGGTGATGGAAAACATTAAGCCGTTGACAGTAGTGCCTAGTAATGGAGAAAATAGAGAGTAGTTGAAGATATTTGACGGCTCTTCGCCTTGCCTCCATATTTATGTTTTTACATCCTCTCTTCTTACGACAGATCTTGGGGGATTCCAGTATGATACTATTACATGTTTAAGTACATGAAACAAGTCTTTGCCATCATATAACATGTTACTTAATGTTAACGATGTGTGTACTCAGGAAATATTTGTTTTAATTTATCAATAATGTCATAGTATAGGTTAGAGATTTTACAGTATATTATACAAGAGGAACTCCTAATGATCACGCTATGAACTAACTATAAGCACACTGGTACATGGAAGTTCTATGCTCCACATGTAGGGCCCATCTACAGCGCCGACAACACAGTTCAGTGTTCGTCCCTTTGTCCTGAACACAACGAACACACTGATGTTTAATAATTCAGGTCTGTGAAGAACATAATCGTCCGCCTCTGTGGTGTAGTGGTTAGCGTGATTAGCTGCCACCCCCAGAGGTCCGGGTTCGATTCCCGGCTCTGCCAGGAAATTTGAAAAAGTGGTACGAGGGCTGGAACGGGGTCCACTCAGCCTCAGGAGGTCAACTGAGTAGAGGTGGGTTCGATTCCCGCCTCAGCCATCCTGGAAGTGGTTTTCCGTGGTTTCCCACTTCTCCTCCAGGCAAATGCCGGGATGGTACCTAACTTAAGGCCACGGCCGTTCCCTTCCCTCTTCCTTGCCTGTCCCATCCAATCGCCCCAATCGCCCCATCCCTCCACAAGGCCCCTGTTCAGCATAGCAGGTGAGGCCGCCTGGGCGAGGTACTGGTCATTTTCCCCAGTTGTATCCTCCGACCCAAAGTCTGAAACTCCAGGACACTGCCCTTGAGGCGGTAGAGGTGGGATCCCTCGCTTAGTCCGCGGTAAAAACCGACTCTGGAGGATAAATAGATTAAGAAGAAGAAGAAAAAGAACATAATCGACAATTAGTATTGTTTCTGCAGACTTTTCACGAGCTCTCCTTAGTGTGTACAGCTGTGAATTGAATTAAATATAAATAACGAAAAAAATGACGAAAATTGGTTTCTTCACTCATCTTCTTATTCTTGTTCTTCATATTTCATAGCGCTTCGTTCCGCATTGGTGCAGGGTCCGCTTTTAAACATGCCATCCTCCACTTCCTGCGGTCAGGGGCATCAGCTTCAGTGATGCCTACGAGACCCATGTCTTCCTTGATGCAGTCTAACCATCTTCTTGAGACGACATCGGGATCGAGAACCTCCGGGATCAAATTGCAGGGCTGCACGCACGTATCATTGTGTCTGCAGGGCTTCGGACGATATGACCATACCATCGAAGTAGTGTTTCTCGTATCTTCTCTGTGGATAGGTGCCACTCCCAATCGCCTTCAGACAGCTTCATTTTTCAACAAGGTCCAGCATTGTAAGACCCAGTGACCAACTTAACATTTTCATCTCCATACCATGTAGAACCTGCTCATGCTTTTTAGTTGTAGGCCAGATTTCCGACCTATAGAGCGCAACTGACAGGACATTGGATTTCTAGATTTTTCCTTTCAGGCTGGTGGGAATTTTATTGTCACATAGCTCACCAGTGACCTGACGCTGCTTCAGCCATGTAACATTTACTCGTGTGTCTTTCCGTCTGAGGTGACGAGTGATTCAAGTGATTAAATTGGTTGGCTTTAAGTAGGTCTTGCCCGCCGATGGGAATAGTATCAGCAGTCTGCAAGCCACATTGCACACACTCGGTTTTAGTGATGTTAAGGTGCAAGCCATGTTCCTGTAAACGGTATTTCCAAATTTGTAGGAGATTTCCCAGTTTCCTTCGGGACTGATCTACAAGGACCACATCGTCAGCATAAAAGATGGTCCACGGTTATGGAGTCTGGATTTCAGCTGTGACTGTATCCATAAAAAAAACCTAACGAAACCAAACCACATGGCACTACAGCCCTTGAAGGGCCTTGGCCTGCCGAGCGACCGCTGCTCAGCCCGAAGGCCTGCAGATTACGAGGTGTCGTGTGGTCAGCACGACGAATCCTCTCGGCCGTTATTCTTGGCTTTCTAGACCGGGGCCGCTATCTCACCGTCAGATAGCTCCTCGACCTCGAACCAGCCCTCAGGTCCAGGTAAAAATCCCTGACCTGGCTGGGAATCGAACCCGGGGCCTCCGGGTAAGAGGCAGGTACGCTACCCCTACACCACGGGGCTGGCTGACTGTATCCATACATAGGATAAATAAGAGAGGTGACAGTGCTGTACCCTGATGAACCCAACATTGATAGGAAATGAGGGTAAGACCTCTACCGGACACCGACCACACTGGCGACTTTGTCATAAAAAAGTTGGGTCCATTGGACATAGGCTTCTGGAACAATATGGAATCGGAGTGCTTTCGAAATAAACTTATGTGGTACCCGGTCAAAAGCCTTCTCTAAGTCCAAAAAGGCTAGGTGTTGAGGTTTGTTTTTCACTCTATGTTTCTCCACCTGGAGACGGGCTGTATGAAAATGGGTGCCATCTGCAAAATAATTGCAGAAATCAATAACTCGGTTGAGCATAAAGAACTCCTTCTCCCAAGGAGGCGACGGTCATAAGGCTGACGAGGCTCCAAACCTCTTTCATTACTATTTACCCTGAAAATGAATTTGGGTAGCATACACGGTTTCCTTTACTACGCCAATAAGAAAAATTTACCATAAATTTCACTACGTGAATTCACTCCAGAAACAAATCAAAAATAATCAGCATGTGATGAGAACAACTCATTTTTCCTGTTAAACCAACTCATAAATTACAAAAACTGACAAACCACAGATGTGTAATATACCCACAATTCAGCTACACTCAGTCTTCATATGCATTTATTTACACGTATTACATACCTCAAGTTAATAGTCCAATAGGCACTGCCTTGCTACTAGAATTCCACTTACCGGGCGAGTTGGCCGTGCGTGTAGAGGCGCGCGGCTATGAGCTTGCATCCGGGAGATAGTAGGTTCGAATTCCACTATCGGCAGCCCTGAAAATGGTTTTCCGTGGTTTCCCATTTTCACACCAGGCAAATGCTGGGGCTGTACCTTAATTAAGGCCACGGCCGCTTCCTTCCAACTCCTAGGCCTTTCCTATCCCATCGTCGCCATAAGACCTATCTGTGTCGGTGCGACGTAAAGCTCCTAGCAAAAAAAAAAAAAAAAAAAAGAACTCCACTTTATCTAGTATGGACAGGTGCGACGACCTTCCTTATACTTTGCGAATTACATTACTCATTTCCTCTTCATTGACACCCTGTTTCTACCCAACTTCCCCTCACTTCGCTCCCAGACATAAATATACATGAATTACCTCCTTGGTTCACAGATGTATGTGCAGAGTTTTGAAGGCCGGGCTTCGAAGTGATGATTTATTACGAATGAGATTGCTGTCCCTTTCTTTAGCTCCTTTGCATGAACGAAATAATACCATCACCATGGAATAAAGTTACCACGTATTATAACTACACGAAGTACAAGAATGGGATACTATTTGAATCTATCCAAACAGCTTCACAATGAAGAATCAATGAACGACGAATGCCATGTCGAATCAATGAAGGAATGACCAATCAGTGAACACTTAGCCTAATTCTGTGCGAAATAACACATTAACTCTAGATTACATAATTATATAAACTATCATGCACTGTATATTATCCCAGAGAAATGACCGAGCAAATAAACAACGTGTAGCGTCCCCCACAGAAATAACATAGAAAATGAACCTGTAATAACCTCGTAAAGGACTCCACGTGGCTGTAGCGTCCCCAAAAATTAACTCGTAGCAACGCTCTCCCTGTCACATCTCCAAGCGTCTCTCAGTCAATGCAACCTCGTTCAAAATCGGAGCTTTCGTATTGGCTATTGAGCGGCCGATACGAAAATTGACGAATTACTACCTTCAGCCTACACTCCCCGACAGAACCCTGGGTTTCCAAACCCCTTTTTGCAACATCTTCAACCGACTTCAACCGCCTTTACCGCTATAGTCACTGTTTCCCATGTTGCACAATCTTGAGCAAACTTCACTGCTTGCCGTATGTACAGATCCTTACCCAAATTAAAAGTTATACAGATATAAATAATTATATACATGTTCAGTATTCGCTAACTACAAATTCTTCTTATAATACTATGTTCTTACATCTTAATTTAACAAACTCACACGATATTCACTACTTTATATTACAAACATTTTTATGAAAATTTCCTAACCTAAAATTGGGAGATCGTACTTTGGTACGGTCACACAATGTCAGCCTTCTTCTTAGCATAATGAAAAATGGGTAGAAATAAAAAGTACTTTAATATTTCGTTCAAGAAGAAACTAATTACACGCCATTGTACTTATAACATCACAAATTCAGATATTTTTGCATTCACACGCAATGGAACTCGCATTGGAGCCAACCAACTGAAACAGACTTCATGAAAGGACTAAATAATAATCATATGGCCTCAACTACCGTGTGCAGGTATTTTATTTGACGCAATTTAGGCAGCTTGCGTGTCACTTTTTATGTTTCATTTTTCTCTACCAGTGTTTCATAAAATATGGTATTCATACGCAGCCATACTCCTGTGTTGGGACAATCTGTCCATGAGACAGCAGGCCGGCATACTTGAAAGGTTCACATCAGGAGACTTGCTTCATGGGATGCCACTACACCCTGTGTGAAGAGCATGAGGAGAAATGTCCTACCTCCGTAAGATTACCATTTCCGAATGTATGTCCTTGTATCTCTGAAACTTTCTCAGGTATGTTTTAGCTATACGTTGTAAGCCTACCGTACCAGAATTAACTGCAGTATGTCTTCAAAACGTGCACACTCATGTCTCATGCATTGTTCATACCATTCCTATAGATTGTCGAACATGTTGATGAATGCAAGACGCCATAAGAACACAAAAAATGTCTGTGCCTTCTTTTGTAATTCGGGAACAATTCTAAGTGGGTCATCTGACCAGAAAGCGAATTCTTTCAGCGTGAGATCTGGGGAGTGGGAAGACTGCGGGAAACTAAGCGAGCGATCCCCAGAGTGTTGCTGCAGAAAGGCAAGTGACCCCCTCATGGTGTGGACTGTTGCTCCATCTTGCTGCATTGGTAGGTGTCTGGAGACATTCAGTACTCGAAACCGACTTTCAACCTATTAGGTCGTGTTGAAGAGATGTTAAGTCCAGAACAAAATGGCCAACCGGACACCAGTGGGATCAGAACCCACAACCTCCCGATTTTGCTCTACCAATTGAGCTATGGTGGCGTAGGCCATCTTTCTTCTGTAGGAAAGGATCTAAGCTACAAGTCTGGCACTACTGCCATCACACTAACCTAATAGGTTGAAAGTCGGTTTCGATTACAATGCGGTCTTGAAAATTCAATATTCATTGACTTGGCCCTCGACGGGCGACATAAACGCACTCTACAGTGTGATTGCAGTAGTGCCAGACCTGTAGCTTAGATCCTTTCCAACAGAAAAAACATGACCTAGGCCACCATAGCTCAATTGGTAGAGCAACCGACGCGAAATCGGGACGTTGTAGGTTCGGATCCCACTAGTGCCCGGTTGGCCATTTTTATACTGTACTTACCATCTCTTCAACACGTACTAAATGCACGTAACACGACCTAATAGCTTGAAAATCGGTTTCGATTACAATGCGATCTTGAAAATTCAATATTCATTGACTTGGCCCTCGACGGGCGAATTAAACGCACTCTACAGTGTGATGGCAGTAGTGCTAGACCTGTAGCTTACATCCTTTCCAACAGAAAAAACATGGCCTAGGCCACCATAGCTCAATTGGTAGAGCAACCGACGCGAAATAGGGACGTTGTGGGTTCGGATCCCACTCGTGTCCGGTTGGCCATTTTTATACTGTACTTACCATCTCTTCAACACGTACTAAATGCACGTAACACGGTCTAATAGGTTGAAAATCGGTTACGATTACAATGCGGTCGTGAAAATTCAATATATATTCAGTACTGTTTGATGTTCAAAACAAGTTTGTAATTTCAGTACTGTTTGTTTTGCCGCATACTGTAATTATTACGGTTTGAATGACATAAGTCATTTCCTCCTTCTTAAAGCTGTTTATCAAAGAAAAATATACACAAGTCTCTCTCTAAATCACACCATGAAGAGAATTCTACTATGACTTTGTTCAGTGACTTTAATTAATTGTCTTCGGAACTTGAATTGGATATCATCCGTTCAGTAGTTTGTCGAATGGAGGTACACTTTCGTGCGGAAACATCTGATGCATATAAGAACGGCGATTTAAATTGATAATGAAATGTCGAATAACACCACTCCCTCAAATACTAACTTCCGTCCACCCTATGGAATTCATCTAGCAACATGATTGGCAAGTTACTTACCTCCCTCAGGAGATGAGCACTGCACACCCCCACCTTTTATAAGGTAAAGTTTCTAATCATACCATATTAGATAAGCTCACCTCTCCATATTTACGTCATTCAGAAAGACAGGCTATTTCTGACCTCCCCGTCATTTCGTACCAGGTTGTACCATCGTTCATTGGTCTATTTTTGTTTCTCCGGATTTACTTCAACCCAGTCGGTAAAGGGAAGGTTGAGTCAAATGTTGGTTAGGTGAATATGGAAACATTACGGAATGAAAAATATCTCTATATTGATCTACGGGAATTGCCCAGATTTCCTGCTCGTAAGTGTAAATATAATTATTGAAAATATGAAATGGTAGGAGCTAAGATGAAAGCAATCCGTTACAAATAGTTACACAGCAAACCACCGAATTGCTAACCAAATACTACAGTCACACTTGTTATGACAATTTTAACAACATAAAGATTTTAAGCTTTATCTTCGAATTCGTGGAATGTACAGTCTTCTGTATTAATTTGTTTGGGGAGTGGAGAGATTACAATAGAACCACGTGAGACTTGAATAACTTGGTCGATGTCACAGACTTGTTTCTAGAATTAATTTTAAACTGTTAAGCCTGCAGTTTAGCAGTCCAAGTTCCTGTGCTATGATTGCCTTACCACGAACAGCGGTGAAGACTCCTCTGCTCTGTTCCGTTCAGTGCGCAAAAACTTCCCATTCCTACCAGTGCATCCATAGCACGGATCAATTAGCTCCAGTAATATCAAGTATCAGTCTCTATCAGAATATGTATGACCAGAGGAATGGCAAGATTTGAAATAAAGTTATTTACCTTCCCAGTTCCTCCTCACCTATGTTCAGAGACAGGATGAGCCACCCGACGAATTAACTTCCTTAGATCACGCACCAGGCAACGTCCACTCACGGCCCGCTTTGGAAGAGACAATACATTCAGCTAACGCGACTGGTAACTTCCCTGCTATGATAGAAACCTATGATAGATGCAAGTTCCCTTCTCTTTTTTTACAAAGGATTATTCGGTCAGATGAACGTTAACAACGGGAGGACACGGGAAATAATTAACATAAAATCATAAATATTCCCTTTATTATTCGTCGTGAAAAAAATCAACTTGCACTGCGTAATAGATCTGAAATTGTACGTTGTACAACTGTTGTTATGTATTGTTTATTGATAGGACCCGTATTAAGGAAGATATTTGAGATTTCTTTTAGACCTTGCTCTAAACTACTTTCACCCAGCTTGAATCAGATTGTTTCACCCTAGACTGTAGTGCTTTCTTCCATGATCTCAAAAACTGACTTTTATTAAATTCTGTTCAGTCGTTTTCTCGTAATGGGCATACATACATATATACATACATGTATGCATGCATATATATGAACAGACAGACAGACATAACGGAAATTTTAAAATGTTAATTCCTTCTTATTATGGACATGACATACTCGAATACCAGTTTTCAAAAGTTCTCACCTAAGTACAGACAAAACTCTTCTTTTATTTATGTAGATTCCCATTCCTTTTAAAAACAAATGTAATACACAGACAGTCCTACAGATTGAGCCTTGTTCCTTACGAGTACATCCCTTTATATTCCTGTTCACATAGCGATCCTTGCCATATATACGTTTTGGCTATTTTATTACGCTGCTTCTCTGAATTTCAAGTTGCTGAATAACTTGAATCACCTCTGCGGAGAATATCTTCAACGTGATAAAACGTATTCACCTGAAAGAGTGGGATTTACATGCCCTCAACGGGCTCAAACTACGACACGTGTGGCGTTATAATGCAGCGTCTACTGAAAAAGCACTCTTAACGACGTGCTACAGTAACCCATGACATTGTAGCATACTGTTATTGCGAAATGCAATAGCCCTAGTGGGCAGCTAGTTTTCAACCTCGGAAAGTAGCCCATCAGCACACGGATAGACAGCAATTAAGCTTTCTCTAATTCAATGAAATCACAAAGTTTGATGTCCGATTTGCTTTGCCTCCTGTTGAAATGAATAACTGGGAAGGGTTTTAATCACAATGCAAAATCTTTCAGAGGATATTGATGACTATTGTTCCAATGTTTCAATTTATAAATGTCATTATATACAGTAGCTCCGTATTGATAGAGCATAATTAAGAACTAATATTTGGTTTAATAATCCACATAATCAATACACTTTACTTCGCACTTTACAAGTGAGAACACACTTAATCTTAAAATATGTTATGCATTCTTCAGTACATGTTTCGTCTCTTATTTAATACTTCTTCAGCCATAGCGTTCCAAAACTATTTTATCTAATTAAAATACAGAATTATTACTTTCCAATAATTTAGAATTGATGAACCCATGTCCTTTCTAGAATGTTTAAAAAACACAATGCAATATCTTCTGTAATGCAATAACTTCCAGAAGATATTGCTGATAATGTCACTCATGTTGTTAGAAATTTAGGATTATCAACCCTGTGCTGATATTTCGATGAGATATTATACTTTAATAGTGTGTGCGTCTGGATTAAATCATTAAGTTGGAGCTAGTTGACTGCTCTGTTAGGGTCATGTTGTACCTGGGAACTTGCATTCAGAAGATGGCTATACAGAATATGGATCTCAAGATATCACATCTTGTGTTAATAATTTAATAAATATTGTAAATTATAGTCAGTTTAAGAACCTAACAGTTAAGTACTTCAACTCTCTGCAACGGTTCTTTGATTAATCAAGAACTCTGCTATTTAACATTCAGTTAGTTCATGGTGGGTTCGAATCCTGCTGACGGCAATAACTGAGAATCATGTTGTTCTAAGGCCCCAAAACTAGGCATAAATATCACATAAGTAGCTTCTCCTTCTTCTTATGCTGCTGCTGCTGCGTAGCCTTGTCCCAATTTGCTGGGGTCGGCATTTTGCATGGTTTAAGCCCAGTTTTACGGGCAGGTGGCTATTCTGATGCCCACCCTGTGTGGAGGGAAATATTCACTCTTTCGTGTTTCTGCAGTAGTTTGTAGTGTGATCATCATCATTATTCATTCATAATTAAAATATAGAAAGATATAAAAGCACTGTGACTCTGACGGCTTACCGAATTCCCCCGCCCACCCTATATAAGACTTCAGAATTATGAGAGTCACTCCAAAACCAATGTACCAATTTATTTTACAAAGTATTTTTTTGTTTTCTACCCTTCATGCTGTCAGGAATCAATGAGAGTAGGAGGTCATCCGCGGAAGTGAGACCAGGAAAATGCTGATTCTCAAGACTTGGGTAAACTTCTGTCGCAGAAAAGAGTGGTGCGAATTCACATGATTCCACTTCATTGATTTCCACTTCGTCCCTGGCTCCCAATGGTGTAGCCATATCTCATCTCCAGTCAGAGATATTGAAAGGTAGTCATCTCCATTATTGTCCTAAAGCACCTGGAGTACACTGCTGAACACAGTCAATCAGTCACCACTGATCTGCATTTAGGGATGTCGCTAGGTGTCAGATTCCCTAACAGTTCTGTTTACCTAGTCTTCTCTTAAATTATTTCAGAGAAGTTGGAAATGTGTGTATCATCTTGTTTCTTTGTGAACACTAGTGAGTGTCTTCGGAACTCAATCGGAGCAAAGCTTTATTATTGCCAGCAATTTCAGTATTCTGCAAAAATCTGCGCAAATGGTGTTTACTTTGCCTAGTCCTAGTGGGCATGCCATCATGCTCACAGTTCCACGTTTACGAGTACTAAAGCCTCCATTCCGTACCCTGATAGGGTACGACGGGCCTTCTAGGAGGTGACGACCTCTCTCAGGCCGGGAAATGTGTTGCGATGACTTGAGGTGAGCAGAAAAGTTATAGGGAACGAACATGGCCTATAAAAGGAATTCTCTCCACATTCGCCTTAGTGAAAAGAATGGACTTAGACACTACAGCACAGTGGTAAAGCCAGAGAGACTGTATGCTTCAGAGAGCCTGACAATGAATAAAAAAGGTGAGCTTCAAGATCTCGAGAGAGAGAATATTAAGGAAAATTTTAGGACCACAGAAAAATGCTGATGGGGAGTGGAGGAATAGAAAAAATGATGATCTCTACAAACACACTGAAAAAATCACTGTCACCATGTGAAAGCGAAGACTAAAATTCTATGGGCATCTAGAAAGAATGGATGAGGATCGACTAAGAAAATATTCAAGTACATCACTGGACTGAAAGCTTCGACGAAGTGGGTAGAAGAGGTAAAAAGAGATGCAATAGGTAGTGGACTTACAATGGATATAATTCACAACAGAAATTTAGAAGCCGAGTGGACAGCATCAAAAAATTCCAGGAGAAACCACCAAAATGTAGACCCAAACTGGTCACATCTGAGAAAGAAAGGAAGATCAGAAGTGAAAGGATGAAGAGGTTCTGGGAGGAGAAGAAGAAGAAGAAGAAGAAGAAGAAGAAGAAGAAAAAAGCCTTAAGTACAATGCGGTCCATAGGCGGCCAAATTCGGGAACAAGAAGAAGAAAAGAATGGAAAACCACTTCTATCCCTTTCCTATTCCATCGTCGCCGTAAAACAAATTCTGAAAAAAGAATGGAAAACCATGGGAAACCAGTCTTAGCACAGCCCACAGTGGGACCAGCCCACCACCTCCCGAACCCAGAGCTGTAGAGCCGAAGCCATTCCATAACCATGTTGTCAACGCAGTATGCATTATCACATGGTTTAGTGATATGCCACTGGCTGGAGAACCTTGAATGTTCATATGCCTTTTGTTGTCCGATAATCTTTCTGTCTTCCGATGTACTGTACTGTTTACTGTACTGCATCGTCAAAGTCATCTCAACACACTTCTTTCAAACTATTGTACTCATTCTCACAACTCACGAGGGTAACTCGCCAACACGATTTCCCAGAAACGTCACTCAACGAAAGAGGGGTCGAAATAAGCGAGCACATGTTTCAGCTCATCCGTAGACACTCGACCATTTCCGAGAAGATGACGGTCCAAGTTTCCGACGTACTGTACGTGCCTTTTAGAGCCTGAATTTTGAACAATGGTACGAGGGCTGGAGGTAGAGGTAGAGGTGGTACAGCAAACGGTTTAAATAAAGAATGTCACTCGGGAACAATACCGAAGATATCACGTGCTGGTAATAAATTTGAGTCAAACGACGCATAACGGATCATTTTCCAAAAACAGGCGCTTGCAATTGATTATGAATTTTATTGCACCGCGACTAGTCGTGATTTCTCTTTGCTTTGCGATGAGTGTATATGTTTTACAATTCATTTACCAGGCAGAACATGAATAGACGAAAAAGGAAAACGACATTGAACAAAACCATTCGTGTAGTAATCAACAATGGACAAAATCAAATAAATGAATCATAAAAAAAAAACAATTCATCGGGATTTGAACACGGGACGCAAAAGTGTAAGTTGCGATGAAAGCCATTTCGCCACCATGTCGGTTCAGCTTGCTAACTTGCTACGCACTAATAGGCATGTAATGTAGGCCTACGTTGGAAACTTCCATCGTCATTATCTCGAAAACGGTCGAGTGCCTACGGATAAGCCCAAACATGTGTTCGTTTATTTATTTATTTTTTATTTTTTTTTTTTTTTTTTTTTTTTTGCTAGTTGCTTTACGTCGCTCCGACACAAATACGTCTTATGGCGACGATGGGACAGGGAAGGGCTAGGAGTGGGAAGGAAGGGGCCGTGGCCTTACTTAAGGTACAGCCCCAGCATTTGCCTGGTGTGAAAATGGGAAAACACGGAAAACCATCTTCAGGGCTGCCGACAGTGGGGTTCGAACCTACTATCTCCCGAATACTGGATACTGGCCGCACTTAAGCGACTGCAGCTATCGAGCTCGGTGTTCGTTTATTTAGGGCCCTCTTTCGCTGAGTGAAGTTTCTTGCAAATCGGGTTGTTACACTCGTTAGTAACTCTAATAATCGCACGTTGCCTTTGACGGAGAACCTAACGACCAACTTGAATAAGTGCTACGACCAAACCATGCTTGGAAACTGGTTGAATTAAATTCCAATACATTCAGTGAGGGTGCTTCTATGTATCCCATAAATAGCAGAGCTTTTAGAAAGAATTACTTTGTAAAAACCAGTGTGGTGCATTAGTCCTTGTGTCCACTCAGCTCCTTGTCTAAAATCTTCAAACCGGCCGCGTTTGGTTACTTCCTCTGCCTCAGGGACTAGGTGAAATACACTCCTCTTCATTCATACACATACATCCCCCAGGCCCGGTTTCATCAACACATGTTAAATATATACTAACAAGTAGTTAGTTAATACGGAGTTAGAAATTTAACATCTTGTTAGGTTTCTTCCGTTTCATCAAACTTTTCTTGTGAAATGTTAACTAATCGACTGTTAACTCTCCCAATATTGCGAACTGGTGCGAATCAAGGAGGCAGTGGTACGAACATGCTGTTTTACAACGTGCTCCGATTCGCTTTTGTTTGAGCACAGCTGTAAAGTATGGCGCGTAAAGTGAAACGGAATCGTAGTTCTAATTTTTCCTCCTTCGAAAAAGAGTTGTTAATTGAATTAGTAAATATATATATAAGTCATTGAGTGCAAGCGCACAGATGGCTTGACGATAAAAGAAAAGGACGAGGTGCGGGACAAGTCCGCGAGGGTTTCAATGGGGTAAACAGATACCCTTTTTTTAGCGGGTATCCTCTGTCACCTAACAAAATCACTTCGTCAATTGGCCCACTTCAAACTGTGCTCCGATATGGGAGTTATTAAATATTGTATTGTCATGTGCAGAACCAGACCACCTAGCAAATATATCCCTGATTTGGAGGTTAGGCTCACTAATCACCTGAACATTAACATTAACAGAGAAATATGCCTTTCGATTACGATATATTTCGGCCCAATTTCCTCCAGGTGATTGGATTCTTACATGTGTGCAATCTATTGCACGTAGAACAAACACCAGGAAAACGACTTATTTCATAGAAGTCGCGGATAATTTGCTGACGCTCTTCTACTGAAGGGAATGTTATATACCTCCTTCTCATGGATGCTATTGCTGCAGACACTCGACAAACAACTCTATTAACAGTGACTTTAGAAATTCCAGTATTGTCTCCGGCCATTATGTGAAAATAACCAGTAGCAAAAACTCGTAATATTATCAGTACCTGCAACATTGGAGAAAGAGGTTTCTCTTCGTAGGATATTCTAACCTCACTTGAATTTAGTCAACAACCTTAGCAAAGACTGTTTTCGATAACCTGTATCTATGAAGAAATTTCGGATCCGTCAAATTTTCAAAGTCATTACGTCGCTGAACTCTTCTTCGATCAGGATTGTTTTGTAAAAGATCTAAATAGAGCAATTCGGCCTCGAAAGCGAGATTCACAGCAGCCATTTTGGAACAGGTTGCTAAATGCTAATGTTAGCCATTTAACATTGGAAATGGCTGATGTTAACTTTAATACGCAGTTTAACATTTGTTAATGTTAACATTTGTTGATGAAACGCAAATTTTCTTAAATCGTATGTTAAAATGATTTAACACCTTGTTAAGCACTAACATGTGTTGATGAAACCGGGCCCAAGAGTAACACGTAGGGCTGGCGTCAGGTAGGGCATCTGGCCGTAAAACAGGCCAAGTCCATATAAACATATTATTAGTAGGGTTGTGTATTGTCACCTCTTTCATTTAACATTTATTCTGAGGCAATTTTTATGGTAACACTGAGAGAATATGATGGTATTAAATGGGGAAGTTATTAACAACATCAGGTATGCGGATAGTGAAGAATTTGGCGAATATGTTAACCCTTCCAAAACAAAAATTATGGTGTTTTCTAAACAGTCAATGCCATGAAATCCCACAATGAATGGTCATACAGTAGAGCAAGTGTCCTCCTTCAAATACACTTGCACACCTTGCTGAACGACCAGTATGTGATTGAGCAGCAAATAATTACCATGAAGAAATTCTTTGTAAGGTCAAATCTCAGTCTGCAGCTACGAATCCGCATGATCCGCTGCTACATATCCCCTATTCTCCTATATCGATGCCACGAACGATTTTTACTTAATTGGTAATTGTAAAGATACGAGAAAGGTAAGAAATATATTGCTGAGTGCCAAACATCGTGAATTACTAGAAAAATGGGATGAGCAGAAAATTGTAAGGTGAATTATCAGACAATGGGAGGATGGAGGAGATTTTAACAGGTATTTATGTGCGATTAAGAGAATTTGCGAAAGAAAGTTGCGAGAGGAAGGTGCATAGGAAGAAAAGTGAAAGAGTGAATGGTTTAGAGTGAGAGCAGTGTGTAAGAGTGATAAAATATTCTATTGGGGAAAAATTTGTGTATGAGTAGAGTTGATGAGTGTGGTCAAGTGTGAATTGTGAGTAAAGGATTATTATATCAAAGTGTAATAATTTGGAGTGACGTCGTAAAGTTGAAGGTGTGTGTAGTGTAATTATGTTAGAGATCTGGTTAGATATTGTAATTGTAGAAGGTTTAATCGATTGTGATAGGGCGTGATATTATGTAACTGTTGACTCATAAGTGTACTGGAATTTATTTGGTGGTAGGTCGGTGTATAAGAACTGCTAAGTCTGTAGGTGAGCTGAGGATGATGAAATGTGAAGTCAGCGGATTTGGCAAGCAGTGAACTGTTGTAATAATTGTGTGTAAAAGTTAAGGAAGATGTAGATGAGAGAGATGAATGGGTAGGGCTAGATTTAGATTTATTTATATATTAAAGTTTAAGTTAAGGAAGAGTTAGATGAGAGAGATGACAGGGAAGGACTAGATTAGATTGATTGATTGATTGATTGATTGATTGATTGATTGATTGATTGATTGATTGATTGATTGATTGATTGATTGATTGATTGATTGATTGATTGATTTATTTATTTATTTATTTATTTATTTATTTATTTATTTATTTATTTATTTATTTATTTATTTATTTATTTATTTATTTATTTATTTATTTATTTATTTATTTATTTATTTATTTATTTATTTATTTATTTATTTATTTATTTATTTATTTATTTATTTATTTATTTATTTATAAGCTTAGTGGGTAGTAATTATAGGCAAGGCAGACCCATAGTGTCGCTCACCCGTGGTGTCGCTCATATAGTGGTACTAATCGCAGGTACTGTAAAACCCACCCTGATTCACACACTATCACTACTAATCACAAAAGTTCGCAGAAGTTCGCCAGGGATGTATCCTGTCACCGTTACTTTTCAATATCTATGGTGAATATGCAATGAGGACTGCATTAGATAGCTGGGACAAAGGGTTTTCCATTGGGGGATGCAAGATCAACAATTTGAGATTTGCTGATGACACCACCTTGATAGCATCATCTGAAGAGGAGTTGACAGAGCTGATCAAGAGAGTAGAGGAAGCAAGCCTAGAAATTGGATTACACCTAAATCGACAGAAAACCAAAGTCATGATTGTTGATCGTAAGAACAACAACAGTCCACATATCAAACACATTGGAGGGTGTGAAGTTGTACATCAGTATGTATACCTAGGCTCCTTACTATCCAATTCTGGTGGTTTCAAAGATGAAATAAAGCGCAGAATTGAAATAGCAAAGGTAGCAATGATCCGTCTGCGGAAGATCTGGAAAGATAACATCACCATTAAGACAAAAAAGAAGCTCGTTGAATCTCTAGTCTTCTCAGTCTTCTTGTATGGAGCAGAGACGTGGACCATCCTCAAACGTGATCGTGAACGGATAGAAAGCTTTGAAATGTGGTGCTGGAGGAAAATGTTAAGGATTCCTTGGACAGCTCATCGCACGAACACATCAATCCTGAACCAACTTCAGATAAAAGTTCGTCTATCGTGTAAGGTCTCTCAACGGATTGTACGCTACTTTGGACATATAATGCGCTGAGATGGTAGTCTACAAAAGCTGATTGTTGAGGGCAAAGTCCAGGGAACCAGACAACGAGGACGAATACCAACGCGATGGATCGACATGGTGAACGGCCCCCTACAGTGTTCTCTCAGAGTAACCACACTGAAAGCTTTAGATGGGGAAGAATGGCGGAGTATGGTTCATCGGCTAGAGGGCTGAATATTATGATAGTCACGACGCCTCAGTCATGAGGCAAAACGATGAAGAAGAAGAAGCTTATGTAAGGAAGTTCAATTTAGAGGAACTCGACATTGGTGTGAAGATTGGAGGAAGAACTATAAACAATTTGAGATATGCTGATGACACAACCTTGCTGGCAGAAACAGAAGAAGACGTAAAGCTATTAATTTCCTGCCTAAGTGATGAATTAGAAATTGGACCTCTATCTCAATGTTGAAAAGACCAAAGTTATGACTACGGATGACCTGGATTTTGGACCCCTTTAGACTACAAGCATCATCGATTGTGCTTTAGAAGCAGTCCCTTGGTCAGTACTACTATTGTTTAACGCTAGTTTCTGGGAATGTGGGGCATTGCGGGTCAGATCCATTGATTGGTTTAAATTCATATCAATCCATTCATTCTTCGTCATCACGTTTTGAATTCTGGTCAGTGGATGATTTTGGACTTTTAAATTGTCATTACATTTCGTATCATTTCGTACCATCAGGGCCCGATGACTTAGATGTTAGGCCCCTTTAAATAACAAGCATAAACATCACCTATATAGATGTGAAAGATGGACCCTGAATCCAAGCTTTAGAAACGTATAGATGTTTTTTGAAATATATCTGTAATCGCCGTCTCTTGCGCATATCCTCGATATTGAAAATTACAAGTGTCGAGGTCCTTCATCGGATGAAAAAGCTAAAAGAACTGTTCCTTATTATAAAATAAAGGAAAACACAATACTTAAGGCATGTCATGAGGGGTGAGCGGTATCAATTATTACCGCTAATTATTGAAGGAAGGATACAAGGGAAACGGTCCGTTGGTAGACGGAGAAGTTTATGCCTAAAGAACATTCGAAGATGGCACAGATGTGCATCAGAAGAAGCTTTTCAAAATATCTCCGTATTGAGACGGCATCTTAAGAAGAAGGAGAAGAAGAATGAGTAGGAGGAGGAGGAGAAGAAGAAGAAGGGTTCGTAGGTTTATGACTTAAATAAATACAAAATATATAAGCAAATATGCCCTAAAAACTAGCTAATATGACATAACATTTTAGTGATAGGTAGCCAAGTATTAGGGTACTACTAAAACGTGATTAGTGATAATACAGCAGATACGTTTTAAGAATGCAAACTGAAAGAGCTAAAGTAGATACGTTAAACTGTATATATTCATTCAGTAGCATAGCCCTGAGGAGCAGATCTCACTCTGTCTTCCTAAAGAAAGGCCAAATTATCGAAGTATTAACATCATGCTTTTTTGGTATCTGTCGGCTTACGTTCGTCCACCATCTCTTTCTCGGTATCACATCTTCTAAACAAGCTACCTATCTGTTTTGGGAAAACAAATAAAAATATATCTACTACAGTATTTTGAAATCCTGTGTTTGAAACTCGACGCAGATAACATGCACTTTGTTAAAAACAACACCTCAATTTAAACACAACTGCTCAAAATATAACCAAATCTGAACTTATATAACTAAAATAAGCAAATTATGACCCAAACAATGGCCGGAGTATGCATTTATATGGAACCTAAAATGGCTTTGAACGGGATATGGGACCCAACATTCACAGTTATGTTTCAGATTTTCAGTAAAATGAGCTTATGAAAGAAATACGACTTTTCTTAACATCCCAACCTTAATTATTAGATTTAAAGTGACTTCCTTAATATGACCGTATAGAAACAACGTAAACCAGTGAAGAAAAGACTAATTTTACCTGTAGTTAAAGGATCCGAAATAGACGTCTTTCTCACCCTTGGAGAATGTAAACTCTGCAATACGTGTATTCTATTGGCATATTGTCAGAACTGAAAGGTGAGAGCAAAACATCTATGTTTGCTAGTCCTCCCAATGGATGAGTTGATTAACTGCCTGTTTCCCTATTTAAGGTCACAAGTTCGTGCAGGCACATACTGTATTTAGTACCATTAGCTGAATCTCATGAGGTACAGTGCATTCGCCGATCGGTTTATGGAACGGTCAAGTCAAACAGTGTGCACTAGGCCAGTCAACAATAATTCATTCTTGGGTTAGTGCCAAAGGCGAAATGTCAGGAGTTCATGTGTCGGTCAGCTCCTGTGTTGCGGGTTAATATTTTCCCAGCTAAAAGTACACGCAAATATTTGTCGGGGAGTGATTTTTCACCTATGAACCTTGAATAAGTCAAAAGGAAGAAAAAATTACAGTACCAGCGACAGGATGAAAGAAATAAAAATAAACAAAACAAACGAACAAAGAAATATCAGTATCAAGAAAATGTTAACAATCATATCTTTTCTTCTTAAAATGGATTAGGTCTCATGAAATCTAGTACGACAAATCCAACAGGTTATTAAGAATAGATACAATAATAATAATAATAATAATAATAATGATAATAATAATAATAATAATAATACAATAAGGAATATGACAAGGCTATTTAAGACCTTCAGAAGAGACTAGGCGGAAAATGAAGGTCGAGTACGGTTATCCGTGAAGGTTCATCAAGTCCGTGTTTTCTAAACACCCTATCGCGAAGAATGGTGCGCAACTTCTCGACGGGTCTACTTCAAAATAATTTAGGTTTATAATTATAAAGGGACATGCCGTCCTGGTTGGCCGAGTGAGGTGAGAAAATACTCCCGATTAGAAATTAGATCAAAATGATAATATTATGTTAATATTATGCTATTATTATCGTGATCAACGGCACGAGACATTTCGTTTACACGGAATCCAAACTACCGTGATATGAATTTTCGTTTCAGGAATTCTGCCTACTTTGGGTAGAATTCGAATCGCGGTCGCCTTATTGAGAAGACAATGACAATTTTACTCTGTTATTGTTCCACCCAGAACGTGGATAAAACTTTTGGAGTGCGATATGTAGGATGACTCTATACAGAATGGTCATCGTGCCATGGTATTGACAAAAAAAGTTAAAATGCATGAAACCAGGTTTACATGTATTTCTCCTTTTTCATAGACAGTTGTGTGAACTCCCTTGCACTTTATCAGAGTTTTACTGTACAAAAATAGTGAGGAAATCTTATCGAATCGTCATTTTTCATGCTCGACTTCGTTCCTCCATTGCTATCCTAGCCATATCATTGCCATTTGACTCGAGTTATTCCTCTAGATATAACTTTAGTATTCCAGATACCTTGACTTAAGTCGTTCATTTGGCCTTCGTCTTGGAAAATTACTTTGAATAGGTGGACATGTATCTCTTCTGAAATAGATATAATGACTCAACTAAGTAATTAAAAACGCAGTGTTTAGAAAACAAAGTGCCTTTTCAATTCAGAAAAACTCATCTTTCCTCAAAATTTCCCAATTGTTTCTGACGGCCGGAACTACTCTTGCTCATTTTGGGTTTGGAATGTATTACCTATCTGACAACACATGCTTCTTCAAGTGAAAATTCTGTCATAGGATGCACTGAGATTCAAACCTCGGCCATCTGAGTGGAAAACCAACAGCCAAGACACCATAGAGTTGAAACTTTATTCAGACAAAGCACAAATGGTTGGGAACTGTGAGCCGACCAACGGTGGAATTCCAAATCATCTGTTCCTTCTGCTCCTAGAATCCACGGAGACCCAACATAGGCCTACTGGGATTATTTGCAAGTGCTTGTAAATTTCCCCAATCTTGCGAACTTTTTATGGATCTGATTTCGTTGACTTCTTCTCGATGTTTCTTTGGTTGAAAGTGATATAAACTATCTTGAAGGAATCTGGTTTCATTGATTTTCTATTCATCAACATTAAGGCGCCTACTATATCAGTCAGGAGGTGCGCAAGTCGAGTTGCGTAATCGCTGGCTTTTCACCAAGGCAGCCGCCGTTCGAAATCCGACCAATACATGTAGAATTTTGAAAATGAAACCTTCCGTCTCTTTGGCTCGGAATCCATGTAAGACTGGAGGTGCCATGTCCGATAATGTTTCAACAGTCATGTAGAACTACAAGATTGCTTTACTACATCAGTAAGATTGTCCATAACTTCATCTCAAAGCAATTCCACTGGCAAGCCAGACGGTCAGAGCTGGCTGACACTTGCAGTGAGAAATGTTTTTTTTTTACTCTTGGAGTAGTTTGATAATTAACCTTTCTTCTTCCTGTTCTGTTAGGAAATATGTTCGATGAATAAATTAGTACAGTGTCTTGTTTCCAGCGCTATCCAGCGCATGGAGGTCATCAAATTTAATCTACAGTTACATACAGTGTTCAATCACATATGCCTTTTAAAAGCATCAGCAGTATCTATTCGTCGAACGCCCAACTACTAGTATGTCATATTTTATCCCCTTTCCTTCTTGAGTTATACATCTACTCTCCAAAAGGTGAGAAAGAACGCTGCCTAAATCCCTTTAAGGGCCCATGCTCTAGGCAATCGCATTACCGACTAGTAGCGGCTTTAATGTGTAAAGGGATTCCTCACAGCACAGCTGGTAGCCTTCCAGCTCTCCTGAAAACTTGTGATTCCATTATCTAGATGTGAGCTTTCTCCTGGCGTTATCGAACCGCATTTCGTTGTTCTCGTCTTTTCTCTAAAACGTAAACAAAATTTCATACCGGAGGCGCTGATATTGCTCTGTGAAGAACTTACTGTTTCTGTTCCCATCCAGACAGACATACGCATTTAGCATCAAGTTGGTGCAAATCATGATTGGTCTAGGAAGCTGAAGTCAAATGGTTTTACTTGGGTGCATAACGTTTTTGGTGGCCGTGCTGAATGTGAAAGTTTTCCTCGGTTTTTCCACACTTACTCTTGATGAAAGCTGGGAAAGTATCCCTTTTTTTTTTTTGCTAGGGGCTTTACGTCGCACCGACACAGATAGGTTTTATGGCGACGATGGGATAGGAACGGCCTAGGAGTTGGAAGGAAGCGGCCGTGGCCTTAATTAAGGTACAGCCCCAGCATTTGCCTGGTGTGAAAATGGGAAACCACGGAAAACCATCTTCAGGGCTGCCGATAGTGGGATTCGAACCTACTATCTCCCGGATGCAAGCTCACAGCCGCGCGCCTCTATGCGCACGGTCAACTCGCCCGGTGAAAGTATCCTTTAACATCCTGGAAGGATGTATCACAATTCCAAGACTACTTTTATTCCTACAGGAATTTCAATCAGACAACTATTGCAAACACTAATATAACAGGGATTATAGGATATGTTTCATACACATAAATATATCTCATCAAGACGACCGCGGTTCGAATCCCAGCCAATATATTTGAGATTTTTGAAATGTAATGTCAGGTTCTAATTGTTCGGACTCAACATAAAACAGGTTGGTTAACGATATCAACAGGTATGTAAGGCTACAAGCTTTTGCTCTCATAAATGCACAGTAATTCTTATTCCTCATCGCCTTTTCCCGACTAACTTGGACGGCATTTTATATCGGTTAAGCCAACGTTTACGGCCGGACTCCTTTCCTAACACCAACCCTACGTAGAGGGATGTATGCACTATTGTGTGTTTCTGTGGTGGTTTGTAATGTGATGTGTTGACGCAATTAAAAACCCCTGCCCGGCCGGAAATCGAACGCGGACCCCTCTTAAACGAATGCAGCTACGCTGACCATTCAGTTAAGAAGCAGGATTAATAAATACACGGTAAACAAATGCAAATAATATTACACCTCGAAAAAATACATCATACTGTATTCATCAACTCTTAATTTGGAATGTTGCTATACGATTAATGAAGACAGCAGAAGAACTATGGCATTACAATCATGGAGCTCTCCTTTTCCCGATGGACTTAGTGGATCAGGCTGTAGAACACTGACTTTTTGAGCTCATGTTTCCGAGTTCGATTTCGGCTCAGTCCTGTGTTATTTTAAGATGCTCAAAACACCACTCTCGTATCGTAAATTAACTGAGTGACAAAATTCCAACATCTAGGCATCTTCGAAAACCGTAAAAGTAGTTTGTGGGACGTATATATAACGTGTTCAACCCTCAGGCAGATCTTCACACATCATCTCTCCATGCATTCCTGTCTTCAGCTGTTCTCTTAGTATGTTGGTAGCTTCTTGCTCTCTTGATATTGTTCACCAACCGATATCTCCTCTGTCCTCTTTCACTCCTTCTCTTTACTAATTCTTTTAAAGAGTCCATCACCAAACCTTCTGTTAACAGCCAGTGTCGAAGTCAGTTTCTTTTCCTTATATGTGTGGTATTTAATACTTCCCTTTATTCTCCAATCACCGGGCGAGTTGGCCGTGCGGTTAGGGACGCGCAGCTGTGAGCTTGCATCGGGGGAGAGTGGGTTTGAACCCCACTGTCGGCAGCCCTGAAGATGGTTTTCCGTGGTTTCCCATTTTCACACCAGGCAAATGCTGGGGCTGTGTTTTAATTAAGGCCACGGCCGCTTCCTTCCCACTCCTATCCGAACGTCGCCGTAAGACATATCTCTGTCGGTGCGACGTAAAGCCAATTGTGTGCTGAGTTGTTACGTATCCGGCTGACTTTGTTAAATGGGACAGAATTCCAGGTGAACCCGGATATATGATTCACAAGATAGATATTACGGATATGAACTAAGCAGAAATGATTGCTGGTAAAACCAGTAGGAACAACGGATAAAGGACGTTCGAAACAAGAAGCCTTGAGGAGTCCCAAATCTTTACATTTTCGATGTCCGTTGTGTCCGTCGATAAAAGTAATATTCCTATGTGGGCACTTTTAATGCAGAAAATGTGGCCTTTCTTAATTTTTCTTAACGTCTACAATGGGGTACGAATAGCTAATAACATAATCCTAAATGAAGGGTTGTTATAAAATTAATCAGTTTTTTTAAGAAAAGAATTGGGAATGAAAGTGCCCGGCTCCTTGGCTGAATGGTCAGCGCAGTGGCTTTCTACCCATAGGGAGCTTGGGTCGATTTCCAGCCTGGTGAGAATTTTAGCCGTGTTTGGTTATTTATTTCGGGCGGCAGGGTGTTCGTTTTAGTCTTAATGCACGTTTTCATTTACACACAACACCACATGCTATCAACCGTGGCAGAAACGTGTAGGAGTGAATACGTCTCTCCACTTAGGGTCAGCGTCAAGAAGTGTATCAGGACGTAAAACTGGACTTAATCTACACTGCTTCGGAATCTGAATAATTGAGGAAAAGGCCAAAAGAAGAGAGTGTAAATATATATTTTTGTCAAAGTTTCATTGAGCAATATTAGTCCTAGCCTTTCTTAATCCATCATCGCCATATGACTTCTCTGAGGCGGTAAGATGTAAAACAGCAAACGAAGAGAATACTGATACTCCAGTACGATAGTTTGTGGCTTGATGATAACATTAAAATTTTGACATGAATGAGTTCAAATATCCTTATACTCAGGAACAAGCTGCGCATAAAACTGACTTCGGTATTGGAGACATGTGAAGTGAATTGATGGGAATAGGTTACGTAGGAAAACAGTGGACTCGACCATAGAAAGTAAAAGAAGATATACATAGCAGGCGATGGTTATACTCAGTTTATAATGGATTCAAGGTTATATGTGAATAATAATAATCATAATAATCATAATAATATTAATAATTGATACGGAAATATCGTGGATCACAGGGGAGTAAGAAGGAGCATAAGTTAATGCAATAATTTTGAAATGTTATTTCTTTCCTTCCTTTTCCTTTTCTTAAAATTTGGTAGATAGAAAATTTGGAAGAAATAACAATGAAGAAAATGTAAATGAGCTCGTCAGCTCCCACAACAGTGGACTATAAGTCCGAATATCAGGTATCAAAACTTGAGAGAATTATCAACACAGTAACACACAAGGAATAAGCACTATAGCTCTGAACAGGTACACTATCTTATAAGAGCATGTTTGCTCCACTCACTTATATAGCCTAGGAGTCTGAGCTCCAAAGGTAAATTCAGTCCAGCCTCTCAGAGGCATTAAATTCTAACATCACAAGGTTAACCTGGCAATTCTCATACAATCACCTGGCCCTGGTTCAGGCTCATCGTCTGCTCAAAAGTTTTATAATTTACGCGTCCCAAAAGGAACTTCACACCACAATCTATTGTTTAATAAAACAGGGGCGTGATTACCCATACTACTGGCCTTAATATGAAAAACAAAAGATTGATTATAATCGGTCAAAAACAAAATGCAAGGAGGCGAAAAACCTGCACTCCTTCTAGAAAACTGTTAAAACCCTAAGTGGGCTTATGGCCCCAAGTTGCAGAGGCTAAGCCTATTCTACAGAGGGGCAACTAAACGAGAAATGTTAAATCCCGAGGCGTTAAGAATTTCGCGGTTTAGAAAATTTTAGTCACCCCATACCAAGTTGAATGGGAATCAACAGAGGGTAATCAGTCTCTGTTTCCATAGTTTACATATTTCCCAGCAGGGATCTGAACAGAGTCCTCAGACTTGCCAAAAATCTACATTTAAACAATGAAATTAGAACTTTGCATGAATAAAAGAAGTTTGAAACATTCCCCTCAAGCTATTTGCCTGAAGCTATCACATATTATGAATTTCTGCCATTACCTTCCTTGCTGGTCCTTCCGAACGCCGCCCTTGTAGAACGGGCCGCACAATAAAATGGAGCGATGAAGATGACGATACAGCCCTAAAGTGCCCAGCTTTTATAGTGTCTTGAGGGGAAGTTTCCAGAACTCTTTACAGAGAGGCTGGTTGCCCGTACATACCCATAATTTTAATTGGTTAGAGAAAATATTCACTAAATTTCTGATTGGTTGATACATACAGGAGACTGAGGGGTCAGAAGTGTTGACAGCCTGGACACAAGAACGAAACAATCTTCAAATCTAAGGTTAGCCAATGGTAAAAATAAATTTTCCCTTAAGAATGAATTGTCATTAATCCCGCCAGAGGGTGCATTTAGGCCGATGGTAGAGATATCTAAAAGTTGCAAACTCAAGTACCTTGCATAATATTAGTTCATGTTCAATTACATACATTGCCTAATAGAAGGCACGCCGTTTAACCGGACGGAGAAGGTGTACCCCGGTACAACAATAATAATAATAATAATAATAATCAGGAGATAGTGGGTTCAAACCCCACTGTCGTCAGCCCTGAAGATGCTTTTCTGTGGTTTCTTATTTTCACACCATGCAAATGCTGGGGCTGTACCTTAATTCTCGGCCGATTCCTTCCCACTCCCAGCTCTTTCCTGTCCCATCATCGCAATAAAGCCTATCTGTGTCGGTGAGACGTAAAGCCAATTGTACATAATAATAATAATAATAATAATAATAATAATAATAATAATAATAATAATAATAATAATAATAATAATGTCATTTTATTGTTTTACAGCCCATTAACTACAGTTTTGTTGTTTACGGAGGCGCTGAGGTGCCGGAATTTTGTCCCGCAGGAGTTATTTTACGTGCCAGTAAATCCACCGACACGAGACTGACGTATTTGAGCACCGGAAAATACCACTGAACTGGCCCAGGATCGAACCTGCCAAGCTGGACTCAAAGGGCCGAGCTCTACACCCTGTGCCACTCAGCCAATAGCAAAATGGAATATTTTAGAAACGCTTCACCCATTTACAGAGACTTTGAGATTAGCCTGTAAAAGGTGTAACAATATAATCTAATATACTTACAACAAAATAGCAAAGGAAAGCGAAGCAATGTCATCTCCATCCAGGCCATGAAGTCCCTTGGAAGAGTGAAGGTAAAGGCTTCCACTAATCGTAACCTTGGCACTTGATGGGGTAGAGTGGTTAGCCGCCTTTGCTCCCAGGTATTAACCTATTACTCGTTTTTGGTGTAGACTGAGTCAACCTCAGGGGCAGGTGCACCTCCGGAAGTGGGAATCTCTTTTCTTAAATTTTACGATTTCCTCACGGGGATTCGGCCCCACGTTCTTCTGGGCGACCCGAGCACGCCTTTACCGCATCGGACAGGCATCCCCTACAACAAGATAACCTCAAATAAAATTCTCTGGATAAAATTAACTAACGCCAACCGAACACACTCGATACGTGCTTCGAGGCGTGTAGCTGTTAGCTTGCATTCGGAAGAAAGTGGGTTCGAACCCCAGCGTCGGTAACCATGAAGATATTTTTCCATGGGTTCAAATTTTCATAGCAGGAGATTGCTGGGACTCTAAAGGCCACAGTCGTTTCCTTACTATTCCTAGACCTGTCCTAGCCCATAGTCGCCATATGACCACTTTTAAAATAAAACTGGCTGTTCGCGCTACAGAATATCTGGTAGACGCACTTAGGTTTTCCCACATAAGACTAATAATAATAATAATAATAATAATAATAATAATAATAATAATAATAATAATAATAATAATATGGCCTCAGCTGCCATGTGGAGGTATTTTAATTTACGTCCTCTTGCCTGCCTGCGTATCTATTTCTACGTCCCGTTTTACATTGCCAGATGGCAGAGCATAATGGATCTCTCTTGAGGGTCTATGGCTGAATTTTAATTATTTATTTCGTGTAAAAACCAAATGTGTCACCAGAGATTTTTTACTTGACTACATCGTACGACATAGTGTGTCAGAATGACTTTTTCCCTACCCTTCAAAAATCCGACCACCTCTGCCAAGTTAAAAGGCGCGATCTTGGAATCCGTCGGTCAACACTATACCACTGATCCACAGTCAAATTAGAACTCAGTTACTATGACGAAGTGCTTTAGGGATCTATGAAGCATGACAGCTCTCATCTGATTCATGTGGTGTAGGCTTGATTGGAAGTGCATATTCATGACAGCTCATTACGAAACATCAAGAGACGCCACCCTTTTCTGTATCTGATTCAAACCTAACTCACGCTCCAAACAGAGTTCATAAATTGTCTATATGCTCCATTTTCAGAAGATAGAATGTTTACGTTTTACAGCTACCTTGCATTTATTGTTTCTAGTACCAACAGGCTGTTAACAAAAAGAGATTACTTCGTGTTCTCGTCTTTTGTAAATTGCCAGGATATTGCTCATCACTATCGGTGCAGTACATATAATGTTACAATTTATAACTATATAAATTACAAATTACTATGCATTAAATATTAATACACCGAACGGCCCCTTGGCTAAATTATCAGCGTAATGGATTTCGGTTCAGAGGACCCTAGGTTCGATTCCAAGACGGGTTTGATATTTAAACTGTGGACAGTTTATTCCTCTCACCCGGCGCCTGGTTGTTCCTCAGAATACACCTGTCTTGTTCTCCGACGGGGCCTCTGTCAGCGCAATGTCATCCCCATAGCAGTTAACTTCTCAACACAGCTAAGCGCGGGAACTCGACTCTCACGCCACGATGAATTTCACGAAGCCAAGACTATCTGACTGACACACACTTGAATGACTCAGGACTCGCGACTGTCACGAGACTGCCTGGGCCCGCAGAATATTCTCGATAAAAGATCTCACAGTTTCCACTTCCTCTCCCTTGTTAGCCTGCTTCCACCATATTCGAAGGAGCTCGGCAAGTTCCGTTATGATGTACCTTCAACAATATGCCGAAGCTATTGCTTTGTTCCTCGCTGGCCTCGCCCACATTTTTGCCACTCTGCCAGCCCCAGAGCCCTCGATCTTCATTGTCACATTAGGATACATGCGAATGATAGATATGAAATGTGTATGTAAATAAATCTATCGATCTTATCCGTAATCTAAGCCATGCTCATGAATTATTTCCTCTGCCTCGATCGCTGGTATATGACGAATAGCCTGTTTACTCTTCAGCCTATAAATCGAGGCAGGAAATGAAACTTCCCTTGCTGACCAGCTTCGGAAACGTCCAGCATATAGTAATAATCTGCCAGGAAGAATGAGATGGAAATAGAAACATAGATTGATAACAACAATGCCAGTGGAAATGATTTCTCTAGCATGGCTCTTATAATGGGACGTAAAAGCGGGCGTATGGCTTTGTACCGTAGACAATAAAGTGTAGCTGAACATCAATTGGTGGCCTGGCCGGGATTGCTGGCAGGACCTGCGGTTCATCTGAAATGAGGAACCCGTTGACTATTGCGCAATATGAACCACACAAGATAGATACACAAAAACCAGCCCATTTCCGATCGTAGCGGTGTCAAATGTAAGGCTATGTATGAAGCATATTCGTTCCTTTTATTGAGTACCTACCTATAATTAAATGAAGTGAAAAATATTCTGTTGTTTTCAAGCATCAATAAGCATTTGACGTCCACTTCTAAAGAAGTAAAATTTAATTTACGAAACATTACAAACGCTGATAAGAGTCATTTTGAGATTTTATTGATAATTCACTTCACAACGCGATTCAGAGTAGGTGATCCACCTTCTGGTGTCAGCCTGTGTTGCACAATCTTATAATTCTAAAAGAAAAAGAAAAATTTTTCATTTAATATTAGGATGTGAAAGTTATTTTTATTTTCTTGCCTTCTTGATTTACAAGATTGCCAGGATTGACAAAGATTTTTAAAGGATATAATATTAATTGAATGTTTAAAACGTTAAAAATGAAATCTGCGCAGCCACAAAGAAAAATGAATTATGCCATGAATGACGGAGATAAGGAACAAAATTGGAAACAATCTGACTTTGAAAACAAATTCGAAATTTTTAGAAGAAATTGTTTCTTGGTATGTGCTGACAGGACTATACAAGCGAACTCTGCATTTTTATTCTATTTTACCTCTAGAATATTTTTTAAACATAGCCTACGTGTATTTCGGACAAATAACTTAAAGAATCACTAATGGCTAATAACCTATTTCAACACCTGAGAATGAAGCACTGTCTCCGAAACGCGTTGCCAAGTGAATTATTAATAAAACGTCCAAGTGACAGATAAACGTGTTTTCATTGTTTCACAGCCATGGACAAGGCCTACCATCAAAACATAGTTATTTTCGGTTGTCGCCCTCGTCTTTACAGCTAATTTTGAAATATCTACTTTCTTCTTAAAGTACAAAATAAATAATCAGTTCTTGTGCATACAAGCTTATAATCAAACTGTTAAAGAAATTTACAGCAAAATACTTTTAAACAGCAAAGATAATAATGTAAAAGCTGTTTAACTAATTCTTCTGACAATACTCACGTCACTAGATGTAATGAAGGGTGTTTATTTTTCATATTAAAAAGAATTAGATATGATTATTCCTCTCTTCGTAAAAGGAAGTAATGACAGCAAAGATGATAGGGAAATGGTTCACTGTCTGAAATACAATAATCGCCTCTTTCGATTAGCAAACTTTCCGAGGTCTATAGAGTAGGCTATCATGTTGGGAATAAAGTCTGTAGCGGAGGCCAAACGTGTAACGTAATTGGACCGATGACCTATATGTTAGACCCCTTAAAACAACCCCAGTCATCATCGTGTAATATAATTAGGCTTTATAAGGTCGGTATGATAAGCCCTGCTGTAGCCCTAGTATCATGCAACAGAAATGTTGGGAGTAATAGATCAAACGAATTTTCTTCAAATTATTGTTCTTTTCTGGAGGAACTCTTTGTGCATTAAATTCAAACAAAAGTGCTTCATGATTAAGTCGATATGATAAGCCCTGCAGTAAGCCTAGTATGATGCAGTAGAAAGTTCGGGAGTAATAAGTCAAACGAATTTTCTACAAATTACCGTTCTTTTGTCGGGTAAACGAACACTTTGTGTATTAAAATCAGACAATAGTGCTTCATGACTAGGAAAGGTTTCACCAAATGCTATGGGTGATGCTTCATGATGATAAGGATGGTCGCTAAAGGCTTCGTCAATGAACCAAATGTGTAGGTATCGCAGAATGTTGGAAGATCTCATGGACAGACGGCATCACCAACGAGGACATACTTCGTCGTGCTGAAAAATTATGTGTAAGACCTAAATCTCACAAAATTTTCCAAAATGATCAATATGACCTGATTAAACTGAGCATAGAACGCAAGATAGAAGGGAAATGAGGATGAGGACATGGGCTGAGAAGTTACTCCGGGAGGCGGAAACTCCGACAGTAGTTCGACATCCAGGATACTGCAACCATGACACGGGAAGCAGAAAATTGAACACATTTCTCCATTGTTGAAGCCAACCTTCTGTGATGTGACAGCATCATAAGAAGGAGGGATTTTGTAATATGTTTACCGTCCCTTTATTTGCTTTAGATTTTAAGACGCTAGTATGGCTTTCGTTTACCACGAGAATGGGTTCCTTAATATGCCAGAAAGTCTACTAGCACGGGTCTCTCGTATTTACATACTCAAATGTAGCAATCAACTGCGGCTGGATTTGATCACACAAGCAATAACGTAGAATGCTGGTGCTTCAACCAACAACGCATCCCGATTATTTAGATAACTTCTGTTATAGTTTATGAGGAAGTCACCTAAACTTCGACGGCAAATGAAGAGCGTCCGGGCAAAACCTAACATTTCCAAAACATCATGCATTTCTTTAAAAAAACGTTTGTTTTAATACAATAGAACTGCTGTTGGTTTGAAATATGACCAGAACCGATCAGATATTCCTACCACTGAAGGTGAAGAAATCAAAGTCTGAGCTGAAACAAACATGTCCTAGTTGTGGGCCTGAGCAAATGAAAATTTGTCCAAGCCACTTGTTTTGTTCATCTTGAAGTTATCTTGCTACCCACCAGTCTTTTCTTATTACATCAAATACTATTTTAAAAGTGATAATTTTGGTGGTTGAGTTAAAAAAAAAGGAAACAAACTATGTTCTATAAAACAGTCTAAGCAGTCTAAGTTTGAAAGGAAGAATCCTGTTAGCCTCTGAGCAAAAAAGAATAATAGGCCTAGGTCCTTCTAGCGCCTAAGCATAAACAAACAATTTGCACGGGGTTTGGGAAATAAACACATTTCTATATATGTAATAATTATCGATTTGTATACCGTGCCAGTAACACAGTGAGATTTCTTTTGTGAATAAAAAATGTTTGAGAAATTGCACTTTCAAACGCTGCTATCTAGTTGCTAATTTATATTTTTTTCCTTCCTCCTGAAACTTTTGATCTGATGGACATGTTTGGTTTTGCATGGACGCTCCTCAAATGGAATTCACTCTCTTTGGTTGGCTGCTACCTAGCAGCGGAATCCTACTTGACGAATACTATGTATATTTTCTCGGGTAATACTGAATAGGCTACCAGAGATAACATGCTAACAACAATGACGAACTGTGCCATGACTTTCGACCGCCCTTGGAAAAATAGGCTATCCCAGCCGGGCTCGATCCCGCGAACCTTCAATTATGAATCAGTGACTATACCAGTGATCCACCGGTGCAGCTAGATTGATAGTTATCGCTTATCATTCCTTCATAATAACACTTCGAATTCTTTAGAATAACACTTTATTCCGCTTCCTTGATAGGAAATTGTGAACTCAAAAGTTGTGACCGTAAATGGTCTTGGGCAAATCCAGGACCTGATTACATTGGTTCCAGTAAGTATAATCCGAAAGAATGCTCATGTAAACAAGGTTGGTTAACAACAAACAAGAAATGCTGGTAATATAATTTTCAACAAAATAATATAGGCGTCTGAGGGACAAATGATAAGTATGTGGGCGATTACCACAACAGTCTGCATGGTTCAGAGCTGAATTGTAATTTCACTAAGTGGGTTTGCGTTAGCAAATATAACGTCAGCCTTAAGAATACAAGTAATCTTACGTCACGACTGAAATTCTTTCCTGAACTTATCAACTCAGAGGTTTTTAACCTATTTTCAGCCATTTTAACTGCTGTCTGTTACTGTGTAAATTTACCAATCAAAAGTTATCTTCAGTGGCGGCTCGTGAAGTTTTATATGGGTTATATAGCCCAGTGAGGAAAGCAATGGCAAACTACCTCACTCCTCATCTTGCCTAGTACGGCTCATTTGAGCTCTGCCATTAGTTTCTGCGGTTTCCCTATAACTGCATAGCCTTTGGTGGTGCTATTTGAGGATCCAACCAGCCTCTGGGCTGATGACTTAACAGACAGACATATGGTTTAGATACAGACATGGATAATATAAGTCTACAATACACATACAATGATATTTGCATATGCAAGTGTATTGTTGTGTGTTTGAGTCGTTAGTCCATAGACTGGTTTGATGCAGCACTCCATGCCACCCTACCCTGTGTTCATCTTTTCATTTCTACGTACCGGGTAAGTTGGCCGTGCAGTTAGGGGCGCACAGCTGTGAGCTTGCATTCGGGAGATAGTGGGTTCGAACCCCACTGTCGGCAGCCCTGAGGATGGTGCTCCGTAGTTTCCCATTTTCACATCAGGCAAATGCTCGGGCTGTACCTTAATTAAGGCCACGGTCGTTTCCTTTCCACTCCTAGCCCTTTCCTACCCCATCGTCGCCATAAGACCTATCTGTGTCGGTGCGGCGTAAACCAAATAGCAAAAAAAGTTCTACGTAACTGCTACATCCTACATCTGCTCTAATCTGCTTGTCATATTCATACCTTAGTCTATCCATACCGGTCTCACTATCTACATTTGCCTCAGAAACCACCTGAACAAGTCCTGGATGTGTTAAGATGTGTCCTATCATTCTCTCTTCTTCAAATTCAGCAAATCGATCTCCTCTCACCAATTCGTTTCATTATCTCTTCATTTGTGATTCCATCTATCATTTTCACCTTCATCATTCTTCTGTAACACCACATTTCAAAACCTTCTAATTTTGAGAGTTATCGCCCATGTTTCACTTCCATACAATGCCACGTTCCAAACGGAAGTCTTAAAAAACATATTTCTAATTCCTATATCAATATTCAAAGTGAGCAAATTTCTTTCCTTACGAAATGCCTCCCTTGCTTGTGCTAGTCCAAATTTTAGCCCTCCTTACTTCTTATTTTACTACCCAAATAATAATATTCATTCATCCTCATTTTCTAATCTAATGTTTCTTGCACATGCAAGTATAAACAGTAAAAGACAATATGCCAGAACACACCTAAGTTTACCTTATTATTAATTCCTTTATCAAATGCACCCTTCCTTATTTAGCTATAGCAAATCTATCGATCATAGCCTGCACAGTCTTACCTCTCATTTGTCACTGTACTTCTCAAGAATATCTTTATTTTAACTTATGTCATTGGTGCCAACGGCCGTAGCCGTGTTGAAACACCGGATCCCGTGAGATCTCCGAAGTTAAGCAACATTGAGCGTGGTCAGGAATTGGATGGGTTGCCACGCGCTGTTGGTGGGGGTAAGGAAATGGAGGAGCGGAAAGGAACAGGCCACCCTACCGCACGTAAACTCCGGCTCAGGAACACCTCTGCGGAGGTTCGGACCTGCCTTCGGGCAGAATAACCCTTACCTGTGTCATTGGTATGATTGTAGTATTATTTTCAACAATAGCACATTCGGAAATAAAAATCAATGAACTGTGTTGCTGCTACCGTCACGGCTTGCTTGTGACCGAGGCTCTCTCATTACAGCAGACCTCTTCCCCAAGAAACACAGCCAGCAGCAACGTTTGGAGTACTTTAAACGACTGCTCTGCGGTCACGTACGGTACACGATTTTACACTCTACCCTGAAGCTAGATTTCGCAGTTTAGAAGTAATAGTTATCTTCCTTATGAACTTAAAACCTGTATCCTCCTGTATACAGGCTGAAGCGAAATTCGCGCGCTCGGGCGTCGCAGCGCGACTCCTCACATGCCAGCAATAAAAAAAAAAAAGTATCTCACAAAAGTTCGTCCTGCGAGTATATCCGGCAGAAAAAAAAACGTTGAAAAGTGGCAATCTAGCAACATTGTAACCACATGTACGGTAACCACCTCTGTCAGCACGTATTAGTCGTGCTGTACAGTTGGTGCAGTGGATAGAATTTTGGGTTAGTATGCAGGAGGTCGAGGGTTCGATCCTGGCTTGAGGCGCACTTTTTTATTTGTTAATTTCCATCGAACATTACATACTGTAATACAGTAAGACACCGTTTCTTAGGTCACATGTATCCTACATTTACAAAATTACGTAACGCTGAACACGTTCTAACGCTGTAGTAGATGAAGTGGTGCGAATAAATTCACATGGAAAGGGTGTCTTTCAAAGCTGGCCAATGAAAACGAATGTTCGTGCATTTCTAGGATCGTAGTATGTAAGTGCAAATGGTTCCTAGAGGACCCGCTGCAATCGCTGTTGACAATTAAGATGCCAGATACCATACCACCTGGACTACATTTTCTTTCTTTCTTTCTTTCTTTCTTTCTTTCTTTCTTTCTTTCTTTCTTTCTTTCTTAATCTGCTTACCCTCCAGGGTTGTTTTTTTTTTCCTCGGACTCAGCGAGGGATCCCACCTCTACCGCCTCAAGGGCAGTGTCCTGGAGCTTCAGACTTTGGGTCGGCGGATACAACTGAGGAGAATGTCCAGTACCTCGCCCAGGCGGCCTCACCTGCTATGCTGAACAGGGGCCTTGTGAGGGGATAGGAAAAGTGGAAGGGATAGACAAGGAAGAGGGAAGGAAGTGGCCGTGGCCTTAAGTTAGGTACCATCCCGGCATTTGCCTGGTGGAGAAGTGGGAAACCACGGAAAACCACTTCCAGGATGGCTGAGGTGGGAATCGAATCCACCTCTACTCAGTTGACCTCGCGAGGCTGAGTGGATCCCGTTCCAGCCCTCGTACCACTTTTCAAATTTCGTGGCAGAGCCGGGAATCGAATCCTGGCCTCCGGGGGTGGCAGCTAATCACGCTAACCACTACAACACAGAGGCGAACTGGACTACATTTACGAAATAAAAGACATACGCCTCAAACCAGAATCGACCTCTCGACCTCCTGCATGCTAACCCCAAATTCTATCCACTGCACCAACTGTACAGCACGACTGTTGTGTGCTGACAGAGGTAGTTACCCTACATGTGGTTACAGTGTTGCCAGATTGCCATGTTCAACGTCCTTTTTCCTCTCGGATATATTCGCAGGACGAACTTTTGTGAGATACATTTTTTTATTGCTGGCATGTGATGAGTCGCGCTGCGACGCCCGAGTACGCGAATTTCGCTTCATCCTGTATAACGAACTGAGAAGTAAAAAATTAGTAGATTATTGGGAGGGCACGTGACCCTGTGACCTTATGCACCAGCCGCCAATGGGCATCTTGACAGACCTCACAGCTATTCACATGACTGCATGGGAGAAACTGTGCTGCCAACTTACGCTAGTTGACGATGTAAGGTAAACTGCAAACTGTACGATCTCAGCAGCCGTATTAGCAATAGCTGGGCCGAGTAACTCAGGCTATAGAAACAAAATTTCCACATTTGGATAGGTAAATGACCCTGAGGTCCGCCTCTGTGGTGTAGTGGTTAGCGCGGAGGTCCGGGTTCGATTCCCGGCTCTGCCACGAAATTTGAAAAGTGGTACGAAGGCTGGAACGGGGTCCACTCAGCCGCGGGAGGTCAACTGAGTAGAGGTGGGCTCGATTCCCACCTCAGCCATCCTGGAAGTAGTTTTCCGTGGTTTCCCACTTCTCCTCCAGCAAATGCCGGGATGGTACCTAACTTAAGGCTACGGCCGCTTCGTTCCCTCCAATCTTCCCATCCCTCCACAAGGCCCCTGTTCAGCATAGCAGGTGAGGCCGCCTGGGCGAGGTACTGGTCATTCTCCCCAGTTGTATCCCCGACCCAAGGTCTGAATCTCCAGGACACTGTCCTTGAGGCGGTAGAGGTGGGATCCCTCGCTGAGTCCGAGGGATAAACCGACCCTGGAGGGTAAATAGATTACCAACGAACGAAATGACCCTGAGGTTCACCCAGCCTAGATCGAAAATTAGTACCAGGTTAATTCCTGGGCACAAAGATGATCAGCCATGAGCTAACCATTCTGTCCCACTTTGCAATGAGATTACGTTAAATTACTCTTCCAGAGCCGTCACAGGCAGTATGGGGACTTTCTAGATACTACGTACACACTTGTATTGTTGTCTCGGGACGGCGTGGTCCTTAGTTCCGTGTACTTGGAGCATGTCAATAAAGTTCTGGTCTTATCTTATTTTACAAGCTGCTTTACGTCGCACCGACACAGATAGGTCTTATGGCAACAGGATGCGATAGGAAGGGACAAGGAGTGGGAAGGAAATGGCCGTGGACTTAATCAAGGTAAAGTCTCAGCAGTTGCTTAGTGTGAAAATGGGGAACCACGGAAGACCATATTCAGGGCTGTCGACAGTCGGGCTCGAACCCACTATCTCCCGAATGCAAGCTCACAGCTGCGCGCCGTTAACCGCACGGCCAACTCGCTTGGTATATCCCAAGGTTCGTAAACACTACCAAAGGTTGGGCCCAACGCGAGCCGAGCTGCTATTGGTTAACGAAATGACGTCACAGTAGGAGCAAAGCAGCCGAGCCCAGAGCGCGCAAATCAGTAGGAATCTCATAATATCAGCAAACATTACAGTTTCTCAGAACGAATTGCAGACCAGACATAAAGATTACTGCTGTTATAAGATTGAAAAAGAGTACAGCATAGTAACTTTTCATTATTTCCATTACGAATAAGGCGTAAATGTAACGTGACGGCACACTGACCAACTCTTGAAATGTATTAACATTTCCAAGTTCCTCTATTTAGTTTGAGGAAGGTTACGCGCTTTCAAATCTGTAAACATTAAATATTTAGAGATATGAAATCTTTTTCATATTAAATCATTACAGCAGAAATTCCGTGATGGAACTACCGTATGTTAACATACGATATACTGACTCACTTCCGCAGGTATCGAGTTTAAAGCTTAACACATATTATAACAGCAGCAGAAGTAAGTTCATATTCGAAACCATGCATAGATAGTCCTGGAAAACCTACAACCTGTTTTCCAGTTTCTGACCGCGTCAGGGGTGTAATGAATGAACCATAGGCTATATAGGCTATTATTACACTGGGGTCGCCACTCCCAAAGTGATTTATTAATGACTGATAAATGCTATGAAATGTTAATGGAGAGTGTTGCTGGAATGAAAGATGACAGGGCAAACCGGAGTACCCGGAGAAAAACCTGTCCCGCCTCCACTTTGACCAGCACAAATCTCACACGAAGTGACCGCGATTTGAACCACGGTATCCAGTGGTGAGAAGCCTACGCACTGCCGTCTGAGCCACGGAGGCTCCACATAGATAGACTACTTTTTAAAAATTAAACAATAAGAAAGAACAGGAAAAACACTTCATTAGAACACAGTCCTACCTGTGAGATCCGATGTCATGAAGTGGTTGCTTTTGAAGATGAAATCCACTGTCGTGCCTTTCGCCGATGAGCTGCTATGGATTTTTCAGTTCTTGTCCGAATGTTAATTTGTCGTATGCGTATAAATATTCTCGTTCTAACATACATTTTTAATATTTCTGGTGGTACAGCGGGGAATTTACTGCTAATTATTTGACACACTTTGCGTATAATATTACGTATGCGTCACAATTCAACACGTCCGTGAGTGTCCCTGAAAATTAACTCAAATTCCTTTATTGGTTCACCATTCAAACGATGGAACGAGTAGACCTCCCCGAGATAACATTTCTTTCCATCCCACAGGGGCTGTACCAGAAGAAATGGAAATCATTTCCCCAGTGGGACTTCGCATTGAACTGTCATATTTTCTTTTGCGGTCGGCGATGTAGCCGGCGAGGTACCGAAATCACTCTGCTGAACAGTCAGGTGTCGCTGTAGATTGCGGTGAATTATTATAATTTTTTTTTTTTTTTTTTTTGCTATTTGCTTTACGTCGCACCGACACAGATAGGTCTTATGGCGACGATGGGACAGAAAAGGCCTAGGAATGGGAAGGAAACGCCCGTAGCCTTAATTAATTGCCTAGTGTGAAAATAGAAAACCACGGAAAACCATCTTCAGGGCTGCCGACAGTGGGGTTCGAACCCACTATCTCTCGAATACTGGATACTGGCCGCACTTAAGCGACTGCAGCTATCGAGCTCGGTCGGTGAATCATTAACGGCGCAGTTTTCTATCACAATGATACTGTACTATGAACATACAAATTTCACTCCAGCTACTATTACACTGTTCACGCAACTAACGAAAAGAAAATAAGTGCACCTCACTGCACGAAACACAGCAACTTAACAGAGATCTAACAGAAACGAACTACGGCACACACACTACGCAAAATACAGTAGGCCACTATATACGGAAAGTAATTACGTATAGTTATTACGTGGAAATCCTTTCTTTATAAGACAGACATATATAAACAACGAAATGAGATACACGTGCGGTTGTATGCTACACAGTCAAGGTGCTCCTGTGATGACGTCACGAGCAGGACGAGGGAATCTAACTTCTACTGCGCAACCAATCTGGGCCACCCGTGGGTATATCCGTTATTAAAACAGAGGCTAGGGTTAGGACTGTATTTTAAGCATGTTGAGTGTCATCTTAACATTCTCCTGAAGCTGAAGTGAAAAACCAAGAAATACCATGTCTTCAAAAATGCTGAGAGTGAAAATTTAACCCACTTATTTAATTAAACTCACTGGATAAAAAATTAGTCACCCTAATGCATACGCACAAGTGGATAGTTAGGCCTGTTTACAGTAGATGACGCAGCGAATGAGTCCCGTGCTAAAGCACACGCGTACTGCCTCTACGTGAGCATAAGGCAGTAGCGATCAGTGGCACATTGATGTTTCTAGCGGACAGTGTACGACAACATGGTTAGATGTAAGGATGTGACAGAGTGGCAAAAGGGGGCAATCGTGTTTGGCTGTGGCCATGCCATTTAGTGCGTGAAGTTCCTGGATTTGTTGGTGTTTCGCGGCGGACTGTTCAACGTGTATACAAGCAGTGGTGTACTACACGCGGCCACGAAACACGACGTCACAATTGTGGTCAGAAGAGAGAGACCGGAGACGAGTTTCATGCGAATCAAAATACCTTCCAAACCCGACAGGAATTGCTACAGTCATTGACTGAAGGTCCATCCAAACCTGTTATCGAGAGAACATTGCTACGGGAATTGCATGCAATGAACATTTGGAGTCGGTCGATTCACAAGAGGTCATTGCTCACACAAGCACATAAAGCTGCGCATCTTCAGTGGGCTAGAAATCATCGAACGTGGACAGTAGCTGAGTGGTGGAACGTAATGTGGTCTGATGAATCACGTTTTTACCTGCATTACAATGACGCACGTCGTCGAGTGCACCGCAGGCCAAATGAAGCATTTCATCCTGCATGTGTGAAGGTTAGGTTCAATCTGGGGGTGGATCTGTGATATTTTGGGGGTGTTTTTCGTATCAGAGATTGAGCCCGCTGAATGAGGTGACCACTAATATGAACCAGCATGTTTATTTTTAAATTCTGGATGATCAGGTGTTGCCTTTCAATCAACATCTGCATTATGAGATGCTACTGATACCCCGATGTTTTAAGATGACAACAGCAAAGTTCATGGGGCTGGACGCATACGTGACTGATTTTGTGAACACTCCCCCACCCTATTACATCTCGATTAGCCAGCAAAATCACCTGATTTGAACCCCATGGAAAATCTGTGGGACATGTTGGAACAGCGGGTAAAACGCCGACATCAGCTTCCCGCAATTTGTTGGAATTGTGCGATCAAATTCTCAGAGATTGGCTTACTTGGATGTGACGTACCTGCACAACCTTGTAGACTCACTTCCTAATCAAATCCAGGCGGTTATCAAGTTCAGAGGCGGAGTTACACGGTACTAATTGATACGTGTAATGATTTCCCCAGGGGTGAGTAAATGTTTGTCCGGTGAGCTTATTATCCCTCGGGCTGATCGTTCCCAGATCTAGTTCCTCAGACGAGCCTTCTGAATGCGAAAGAGCTAGGAACGGAACCCGCGTCAGTTGGCCTTATAGAGGAGAAAGGACACCCCTGTGTGTACTGGTAGTACTCATTTAACCATGATAGAAGTCCGCACAGACTACGTGAACCTGGCTGATCATCTAAAGTAATCTAATGAGAGCTCCAGAATTTGTCTAGAAAGAACCTGGAGCTGGAGTTTTATTTATTTTGAGTATTTAGCTAATACCGTGGTGTAGGGGTAGCGTGCCTGCCTCTTACCCGGAGGCCCCGGGTTCGATTCCCGGCCAAGTCAGGGATTTTTACCTGGACCTGAGGGCTGGTTCGAGGTCCACTCAGCCTACGGGATTAGAATTGAGGAGCTATCTGACGGTGAGATGGCGGCCCCAGTCTAGAAAGCCAAGAAAACGGCCGAGAGGATTCGTCGTGCTGACCACACGACACCTCGTAATCTGCAGGCCTTCGGGCTGAGCAGCGGTCGCTTGGTAGGCCAAGGCCCTTCAAGGGCTGTAGTGCCATGGGATTTGGTTTGTTTTAGCTAATAACCGCAAGTTAATAGTAAAATTACATGAATATAAAACAAATTAACCTATACTGAGAACGAAACTTGCAGCATGGAAATAAGCCGTTTTATTTGTGAATTTAAACTTTCCACCCACAATCTCGTGACATATTGGTTGTCGACAATAATGGGGATGAATAAGTTTAAGAGTTTTAGTGGACGATAAGACATGGCCGCCTCTGTGGTGTAGTGGTTAGTGTGATTAGCTGCCACCCTCGGAGGCCCGGGTTTGATTCCCGGCTCTTCCACGAAATTAGAAAGTGGTACAAAGGCTGAAACGGGGTCCACTCAGCCTCGGGAGGTCATCTGAGTAGAGAGGGTTCGATTCCCACCTCAGCCATCTTCGAAGTAGGTTTCCATGGTCTCCCATTTCTTCTCCAGGCAAATGCCGAGGTGGTACCTAACTTAAGGCCACGGCCGCTTCCTTCCCTCTTCGTTGTCTATCTCTTCCGATTTTCCCATCCCCCCACACGACTCCTGTTCAGCATAGCACGTGATGCCGCCTGGACGAGATACTGGTCCTCCTTCCCCGTTGTATCCCCCGACCCAAAGTCCCACGCTCCAGGACACTGCCCTGGAGGCGGTAGAGGTAGGATCCCTCGCTGAGTCCGAGGGAAAAACCAACCCTGTACGGTAAACAGATAATGAACAAAAGAAATATATGGCTGCTTCATTTGGAATCAAGGATGAAATGAAAATCAATGAAGTGGCATCATATGAATTCGCACCACTCTTACTCACCCCAATGCATCCCACCTACCCAACCAACCAAAAAAGTAAAACCTAGTGGTATCTTCGGCAGGTTATCGTTTTCTGGAATCCGGAAGGATTCCTGGTTTTGAGCATGAATGCAAACTGAAGTTCTAACTTCGCTGAAATAGTTCGGAAGACAACCACTCCTTCGTGACGGCTGCTACACAGTAGTTAAAGTGTCTGCTGGACTTCACTTTTACCGTACGGGCAAACATGTGGTCGTACCGAGGTGGTTAAGGCAGTTGTAAAGGATGCAGATTATGTTGATATTTGGTACCGAAAGACTAAAGCATTATTCTTATTATTATTTTTCCCGCAGCCTGATGTGGTCAGCGGTGCTAACTGTATCACACAAGTGGATTTGGCACTGTTTTATCGCCGGATGTCCTTCCTAACACCAACCATTTATTCACCATTATGTTTCTGTGGTGGTTGATAGTGGTAGTAGATAGATAGATAGATAGATATGATTTATTTTAACTGGCAAAGTTAGGGACACGTGTCCCTGTCTTACACTTAACCAGTGAAATACATAATTAACATAAAAATATATAACATACTGAATAAATTAAAAAAGAGACTGAAACAAATGACTACGATACTGTGCCATCCTGCTGTATATAAAAATAACTATTATAATACACAATATAAATTAAGATTTTGCTTCCTACGAAGAAATTAACATACAAAGAACGAATTACAATTTCAATAATAATAATAATAATAATAATAATAATAATAATAATAATAATATAGATAAACCTACTAATATTTACAATTAATTTGTCCAATTCCAGAAATATATCACATTGACGAATGTTACAGTTTTCATGTGTTTACTGTGAGTGAAAAACATTGCAAAATGGGGATAGGGATAAGGATAACTATGCAGGAAACCACAGCTGAGTACTTTCTAACACTATTGATGAATAAGAAGAAGAAGAAGAAGAAGAAGAAGGAGAAGAAGAAGAAGAAGAAGAAGAAGAAGGACCCTGGGGAGAAGAAGAAGAATGACCAGAAGAAGAAGAAGAAGACTGTCGCACTACGAGCTCGTTTCATAGAGATATTTTGAACACATACTTTTAAATCTTCCGTGGTTTGATATCCCTCTGACCTCCTGCGGAAGGAAGTTCCATTCACGGCTTGCCACAACAGTGAAGGAATTGTTGTAGGTTGAGGATTTGTGCTTAGGAATAGCGAGCAATGTCGAGCTCAGCGCTCTGGTGTTTTTATCCTGGTGTTCAGAAAGGCTATGAAATCGTTCATACAGATAGGATGGGGATTGTAAGGTAAGGATTCGGTGCAATGAAGTCAGGGTATGCAGCTTGCGTCTGTCTTCAAGGCATAGCCATCCGAGGTCGACGTAAGACTGGGTAATATGATCTGAAAATTTCAGATTACATTAAATCTTACACGGGCATTCTGTGCACGTTGTAGTTTATCTCGAAGCTCGGTTTTCACATCTTTGTAAACTACGTCACAATAATGGAATATTGGAAGAACGAGGGTTTCAAATAGTTTCTTCTTTAAACTGAACGGAAAAGTAAATTTGAAATTGTTTAATGTGTGCAAAGTAACAAAAACTCGTCTACTCACAGATATTATCTGATCCGTCCACGAGAGGTGCTGGTCAATGGTTACTCCGAGATTTTTTACGCTCTTGCAAAAGGGCAAAACTTGATTTTGAAGTTGTACGTCGGGGATGGACATACGGAAATTGTCGGAAACAAGTCTTGGGTGGGCAATTACTATAGTTTGGGACTTTTTTGGATTCAAAATAAGTCCATGCTGGTAAGACCATTTACTTATGGCCTCTAGATCCATGTTAATTTTCTCGATTGCTGTCAAAACGTCTGTTGGTTTTGCATGGAGGTACAATTGTACGTCGTCAGCATAGATGTGACGTTTACAATGTGTCTGCTGTCTTATGAATTTATGCAGATGTGTGTTTTGGCACAAACACTCAGTCCCTGATTCAGAGGATTTAACTAGACGCAGCTAAAATCCCTTACCTCTCCGGGAATCGAACCAAGGGCCCTCTGAACCGGAGGCCACGGCACGGACCATTCAACCAAAAATGTTTTTTTCGAAGTACAGTGCTGCACGAACAGTAGTGCTCTCAAGAATTGATTAAAACTGGAACTCCATTTCCAACAAGCGTGTCAGTTCTACTTTCCCTTGTCAACCGGACAGTATATGTAATTTTAGCCGAATATCAAAAATTATGATTTAAATATATAATTTGTGTCTTTTTACCTTTCTTATTTAATCAAAAATTTGTATTGATTTTAATCACGAGAGAAAGTGCAAACCGTAAATTGTGAATGTCCGAAGATCCAAGGAGTGTGTGGTGTGAAAGAGACTGTCTCAGATGATACGTTCTGTCTGCCATTTCTGTCATTTCTTTCAAGTGTCATGCGTATATATACATTGTTGTGTGTCTTGTAAATTTTTAATGGTTTGCTGGCTGTATGGCTGATGGGGTCAAAAGCCAAATAACGTTTTAAAAATAAGCATTCAACCAAGAATAGCACTGTTACGTCCTGTTGTTTGTGCGATCCGCGGTCAAATGTAATATTGAAGAAGTTTCAGTGCACTCTTCTGATGAAATGAAATGGCGTGCCGGAATGGCTTTTAGTGCCGGGAGTGTCCGAAGACATGTTTGGCTCGCCAGGTGAAGGTCTTTCGATTTCATCCCGTAGGCGACCTGCGCGTCGTGATGAAATGATGATGAAGACGATACATACACCCAGAAATTAACCAATGATATTTAAAATTCCCGACCCTGTAGGAATCGAACCCGGGACCCCTGTGACCAGAGGCCAGCACGCTAACCATTTAGCCACGGAGCCGAACACTCTTCTGCTATATTTATATGATAACATTTGCATGTATGTGCCATAAAATGACATTTATAACTCGAAAGTGATAAAATTGTGGTGATAGACAGCTGCTGATTGGTTGATTTTCCTGGTATTCTTATGCTGGATAGGTCATTGGGGCTATGAGCTAAATAGTCACCAGAATATAAATAAGCCGGCCATCATGCGGTTCATTCTCTAAGGTAACGAGGATTCAGTAGAACTGGCCATCTAGCTAATAATAACAATAACAATAATAATAATAATAATAATAATAATAATAATAATAATAATAATGGCGTGTGGCCTTCGAAGAGGCCTTGTACAGGTCATTCGAGTTCACGCCTGATAGGCGACCTGGATGTCTGTGAGAAACGGGCCCTGCCTATGATGAATTCTAATGCTGAAGGCACTAGGCAGCACATATACGCACACACAGACACCGCCCCCGAACTATCGGAATTAACCAAAGAAGGTTAAAATTCCCAACCAGGCCGGGAATCGAGCCCGAGACCTATTGGACCAAAGTCCAGCACACACCGATCGAGTTGGCCATGTGGTTAGGGGCGCGCAGCTGTGAGCTTGCATTCGGGAGATAATAGGTTCGAACCCCACTGTCGGCAGCCCTGAAGATAGTTTTCTGTGGTTTCTCATTTTAACACCATGTAAACGCTGAGTTTGTATCTTGATTAAGGCCACGGCCGATTCCTTCCCACTCCTAGCCCTTTCGTCATTGTAAGACCTATCTCTGTAGGCGCGACGTAAAGCCAATTGTAAAAACAAGAAAAAGGCCAGTAAGCTAACCATTTAGCCATGGATTTGATAAGAAAGAGTAGTCTGTTTAGCGGCTTCGAAACCGTCGCAGAAACAGTATTTCAAAATTAGACCTTCAGGATATCATCATTTTGAAAATTGTTTTCTTCAAAATGAAGGCAGTATTTCAAGTAGATCATTATTTCCTTTCGCATTAATTTTCAGAGCTAAATTAGTGGGAACGGTATATTAAATCAGTTTAGTTTACCGTATTTTATTGAGATAATCTTTCAAACTACAATTTCTATGAGTATAGAACATCAAGAACTGTTTTCGTATAGAGGTTGCGACAGATGCACCAAGCAAATTTTGAATAATGGATTCCTTACCTACAGAAGAAATATTAGTTATATTAACATGGATTCAGAAATGATCCGTTTCTGAGTTATCTATTACGCTCTTTCTGCGTCCAGGTCGGTCAACGTAAAATATTCCCGACCAGCTTCTCTGGGTTTAGAATTCGCATTGTAGTTTAACGTGGGATCCGAAAAAGTTTCGACGCATCGATAGAGTGGCATCATCACAATTTGGTTCTCGAGTTTTGGTTTTGCGCTGTTTGTATCCAATTGTTGTGCCACATCTTCAGCATGTAATCATGTCAGGTATGGGATGTGTGAACTACACGGAACTGAAAAGAAAGGTCTAAAACAGACAAAAATCGAAAAATACTGAAAATCAATCCATGGGTTGAGTACTGCAAAGAAACATTTATACAATGTCGATCGAATATACTAAAAATAACGCTTCGTTATCATCTTCGTCATTATCATAATCATTTATCAGTGTACCTGTGAATGAAGAGAATATTTTTATGTGAAATGAATGAAATCTTCACATATGCAAAACAGAAAACACAGAGAATGAGTGACATACAGAAGATGGAGTGATACGTGTCTATAATTCAAGCATCGCCTACAAAATAGTTAAAACATTTGAAATCGCTGTGTCGTATCAAAAGACTTTCTCTTTCAAGAAATTGTTAATTTCGGGTTGTCGGTAAATTTGGGGCAAAAAAACGGGAAAGACGTCTTTTACGGCAGTGAGACTGGAAAATGTTCAATAAGGCAGTTCAGGAACTTGCATATTACTGTATTGTATGACTGAACTTTTTTTTTACAACTGGCTTTGTATCGCACTGACACACACAGATCTCATGGCAACGATGAGACAGGAAAGGGCTATGAGCGAGAAGGAAGCGGCCGTGGCCTGAATTAAGGTGCATCATTTGCCTGGTGTGAAAAAAATATTTTGTAATGAAACCTGATTTACCAATACATTCCCATCCATCTTCCCATGGATAAATCAAGTCGACGCCCTGTCCCACCTGGCTCTGCTAAATTGTTCACCAGCCTTGAACTCAACAACACAACTCACTCAGCCATTTTTACAATTCACAGGTATGTTACAGTTTTCCTTTCTTCCTCTTCATTAAGTCTACATAATCTGCTCATCACGATCCGTTCATTTTGCTTGTTATCTAAATGTAAGGCTCATTCCAGTTTCCTTTCAAAAGATATTCTAAGCCCTACGTAATTAAACTTAGGGAAATCCACTCCGAACTCCGGTTCAGAAAGCGAGCTGAGTTACAAGGTATAACAAGGGATATTCAGACGTAAGGAGAAAGAGGAAAGCAAGAGAGGTTCTGGAAACGAGATGCAAAGATGACAGCAGGTAAAAGTCTTTCGGTAAATAACAATCTCGTAACTGGCTTCAATAGCGGATTGAATGTTATGAACTGTAATTAATACTTTTTCAGGTTTGTATTTCGTGGTCTTTCGTGGATAAATTTGCCAGTAGCCAGTCCAGAAACTTACAAGTTTCCAGTAACTGTCCAAATGAAAGGAAAATAAAAATATTGAACGCGACTGACTTGGGGGTAACGGCTACTAGTTCTGATGTAAAATACGTATCGTATGACTGCACCCAGTGAGTGTATATGTTCTGTTGAGTGCTCAGCCCGGAGGCTGGTTTGGACCTGAACAGCTCCGCCATCAGCCGTCACAGGTGGCCCAGGTGTCACTGAAGAGGCTAGGGAAATGAGGAGTGAGGTAGTTTCCCGTTGCTTTCCTCACTGAGCCAGAAATTGCTATTACATATCCGCCTACCCAGCACACAGAACAGGGGCAGGGACTGGCTGCATAAAGAATGGCATTACTAGCATTACTCATACCTCGCTCACTTTCATGTTGTCAAAGCCAACGACGAAAATGAAACAGGTGAATTAAAATAACAAATTTACTCCAGCCCACACCAGAAAAGTAGTACAGTTTAAACACCAGGTCTTGCCAGTAAAGGCCTATCCCGTGAATATGCGTCTAAAACTTTGTTGCTGACATTTTATTTCTTAATTCTAGACAAGTCCGCCTTTGTGGTGTAGTGCTTAGGGTGATTAGCTGCCACCCCCGGAGGCCCGGGTTCGATTCCCAGCTTTGCCACGAAATTTGAAAAGTGGTACGAGGGCTGGAACGGGGTCCACTCAGCCTCGGGAGGTAAACTGGGTAGAGGTGTGTTCGATTCCCACCACAGCCATCCTGGAAGTGGTTTTCCACTTCTCCTCCAGGCAAATGCCGGGATGGTACCTAACTTAAGGCCACGGCCGCTTCCTTCCCTCTTCCTTGTCTATCCCTTCCAATCTTCCCATCCCCCACAGAGGCCCCTGTTCAGCATAGCAGGTGAGGCCGCCTGGGCGAGGTACTGGTCATTGTCCCCAGTTCTGTACCCCGACCGAATGTCTCACGCTCCAGGACACTGCCCTTGAGGTGGTAGAGTTGGGATCGCTCGCTGAATCCGAGGGAAAAACCAACCCTGGAGGGTAAGCATATTAAGAAAAAGAATTAAACCAAGCGAGTTGGCCATGCCGTTAGGGGCGCGCAGCAGTGAGCTTCCATTTGTGAAATAGTGGGGTCGAACCCCACTGTCGACAGCGTCTCAAAGGACCACTGCAAAGGAATGATCATCGTTACAGGTTTAGATCAGCTCTAGCTTCAGCTACTTTTCTAGTTTTCAATTTTGTATCTTATTGTATGTCTTTGTTATCATAGATAAATTTCAATCCTTCGTTAATATTCGTCACCTCCTCTATCTGGACATTATCCTTGTAACCAATACTTTTTACATACTGCTCACTGAATATTTCTGCCTGTAGTTTGAGATATACAGAAATATATTATATTTACATTCTCAAATAGAACCCACTGCCATCATCCTGACTGTAGCGAGACTGTAAATTTACGACACGTGCTTGGCGTCTGTCTTAATCTAACTTTTACAAAAAAGAAACAAACGGTAGACTTTCTCTTATCCGTTCAGCATTAAGAGAAATGAAGTGGCAGGTTTACGAAGCTCTGAAGATGGTTTTCCGTTGGTCCCACTTTCACACCAGACAAATGCTGGGGATGTACCTTAATTAAGGCATGAATGGGTGGACAGAGAAAACACCAAATTATAATTTAAAACTCTAAAATTCGAAATTTTATTTCCTTACTTGTTTTTTATTCCTTTCAGATTTTAAATCTTGTTAAACAATAACAAATAACAATAAGATAAATAAAGGTTAGTTCGTGAGCTCGAGTTAATATTTTAGGAAAGCCTAGAACAATCAGACAACAACGATTTAACAAAATGAGCTTGAAGCTTCTAAGTTACAAATTTTACAAGAGCACAACTGCTCCATTCAATTACTCCTCCAAAATTTACCACGTTCAAAGAGCGTCTTTGCTCCACACACTTAATTAGGAGACTACTCTCCAAAATTTACAAGATTAAAGCCTCTCCAAAGCTCAATCTAACTTTTTGTTAACTTTGCGTGTCTTCTGCGGGGTCGAAGAAAAGAGCCGACATCATTGCCGTTCATCCAGGAAAGCACACTGCTTTAATGTTGGATCCAACTACATGTTCCGACAGAGACATTGATTTGGCGATTGAGGTTGGGACAGAAAAGTGAGACATTTATATACCATGCTTACCGTATTTAAACGAATAGTACTACACCCGACTAAAACATTGTTCAGATAAAAAATTGTTATTTGGTAGCACGGGAGATACTACAAAATATAACTGGAAAATTTTGAAAGGGTTTTCCGGCTCCATGGCTAAATGGTTAGCGTGCTGGCCTTTGATCACAGGGGTCCCGGGTTCGATTCCTGGCAGGGTCGGGAATTTTAACCGTAATAGGTTAATTTCGCTGGCACGGGGGATGGGTGTATGTGTCGTCTTCACCATAATTTCATCCTCATCATGACACGCAGGTCGCCTACGGGAGTCAAATCAAAAGACCTGCACCTGGCGAGCCGAACTTGTCCTCGGACACTCACGGCACTAAAAATGCCATACGCCATTTCTTTTGAAAGGGTTAGGTATCCCCAGAAATACACTCAACAACATCATAATAGGCATTATCAAGGACCCGTTAAGCATTCTGCAGCACCACCTATATACTTCATAATTTTGAATCTATTAACTTTGTGTGGTAATCCCTTATGAACCTGTTGCATTTACCTTCCGTAAAGTATGAGTCCAAGCAGTTATTTATTTGTGCATACGAATAATTTATGTTGTTTTAATTGTAAACGTACGTCTACTAGCGTTTTTGTTAAATTCAGGATCCTTGTGGTCACACACAGTACGTGTGCTGATGTTCTTATACATACCAGGCGGCCCGCGAGCGCCGTACTTCCTACTTACAATTGTCCCACATGCCCTAGTGCTGCATGGAATCCTGATCATTTGTTTTCGAAGGAGCGCTACAACGTGCTGTAATGTGGATGTTGTGAAACAAATAGCAGTCATTTTACTGCACACGTTCTGCCAAAGATGAAGACAAGAAAATTATTAATTATTAATTTATACACGTATAGACATTCTGCACTATAAACGAGTTGTTAGTATGAAACAAAAACTAATACTCTTCGGCGAAATACGTGTGTAGAAAGCAGACATCTGTTTGGAACTTCGGCTGCATTCTCACCAGATTCTCCACAGACTGAAATGATGTCTGTGTATTCGTCGTTGCTGAACATACTAGCCATTGCCGATATGCAGAGAGCAAATGTAGTGCTGTGTACACTAGTAAGTACACCAGCCTGGTGCTATGCGGTTTACTAACCCAGGGGTTGCATTAGACGGGTAGCGCTGAGGAACTTGCTGTTATTAGAGAGTTTTCGCGCTGTACTCGTTCGTTAAGCGCTTAACGTTATAACACGTCAGTTATGACGTGTTTCTGACGTATGTTCCCTAACTTGTAGCGTAACGTAAACACCTTTCGCGCACCATCTGACCGTCCGCTAAACTTCGGGAAGAATCGGAAGAAATCGTAACTCTCCGCTTGCCGAAGGTCACTTCACGAACGGCAGTCGAACAGCTGTATTAACATGGAGGAAATAATACAGCTTGCATTACTTGGTGATCTGGAAGATGATATTCCTATTTTGATGCTACAATCTCTATCGGAGAGAGCAGGAAAGCGAAGGATAAGATCAATGGAATTTCCACGTTTTAATATAGACAACTTTTCTCCCGAGGATAGCTTACTTAATTTTAGATTTGATACAGATGGCTTGGTTAAACTGTTGGATACTTTAAATATACCAAGAAGCATTACAGTAGAGAATCGAACTGTAACAGGTACGTTTACTAGCTCTGAATCTACTGAATTAGCATTTCAAATGTCTTCATATACTGTATTTAGATCTAATGAATGTTATTATTTTTCAGGTCTGGAAGCCCTCTGCATGTATCTACGACGCCTAGCCTACCCAAATAGGTTAACTGATTTGGAAAGAATATTTGGAGTGTCTGCACCATATATTTCAATGATTTGCAGTTATGTAATGAATTTCATTCACCAGCATTGGGGACCTCTACTTACCAACTTGCATAATCTGAAGTGGTTAAACAAGGAGAAATTAAGTAATTATTCTGCTGCTGTTGCATCAAAAAATGTTCCAGTTAACAATTGTTGGGGATTTATTGATGGAACAGCAAGGGCAATATGTAGGCCAGTGAGAAATCAAGAAAACTACTTTTCTGGACACAAGCGGGTACATTGTATCAAATATCAATCTGTCTTGTGTCCTGATGGTATTGTTGTTAGTTTAAAAGGGCCATTTCCAGGAAGGATGCATGATGCTGGAATATTACGCGATTGTAACTTCTACAATGAACTTGAACAGTGTGCAGTATTCCCCGATGGTGAGAAATTTGTGTTGTATGGAGATTCTGCATATCCACTTAGGGAGTTGCTCCTTAGACCGTATTCCAGCCAAAACTTAACTCCTGATCAATTGTCATTCAATAGTGCCATGAGTCAAGTGAGACAAAGTGTGGAATGGGGTTTTGGGAAAATAGTGAGAGAATTTGCATTCCTTGATTTCAAGAAAAATCAAAAACTGTTACTCCAGGATCTTGAAAAAATGTATCACAGTACAGTTATTTTAACAAACTGTCATACATGTTTATATGGCAGGCAACCAGGATTATTTTTTGACATTTCTCCCCCAACCTTGACAGAATATTTGAGTATTTGAAACAAGATATCTCAATAATTAATACACCATATGTTTAATTTAATATTTATTGTTACGGAGATTTCCGTGGTAGGTAGAGGTGAAAGAAGGTGCGGGTGTGAATAGGTCTCCAACTACGGAATTAAAGTTAAATGTAAAATTTAACAAGGTTATATTTTCTTTCCAAAATTCAGAAATAACAAGAATGGCAGGTACGGAGTAGCAAGACAACAAAGTACAATTACAGTATTTACAGGATTTGGGCTTCGAGCCCTGAAAACACAATTCTTGAGCAACTAGCCCAACCTTACGATATACAAATTTCAACAACGAGGCAGAAGACCCCAATCAAACCCTGGAGCACTTGCTCCAAATTACACCGTAAAGCCTCCTCGAGGCATACAAGACTCAGTTTCCGGAAAAGAGCCACTCGCTCTCAAATCTAAGCCTCTCCCAGGCCACACCAAACTCCACCTTCAAGCTGTCCTCAACGGACATAAACACAGGGGTAAAATACCCAATCTACTGAGGCCTATTAAGTGAGAAAAGGTTAATTATATGGCCTCTAAAATACCAACTTGAAAGGAGGCTCTCCGCACTCCTAATACACTTTATTTAAAACCTACTTGGCACTAGGCCGTTAATGCAAGGGCTAATCCCATACTACAGAGGTGACTTCAGAAAAGAACAATTTACATTATATTAACGAAGAATAGGTTGAGAAAAATAAGTTCACCTCAAAACAATATGATTGGGAGCTCGAGAGGGTTAAGCACTCTCTATCCCGATATGCAGTTTAAAAGATGAAATAGATACAAGTTTCTTTACATTTTAAGGAAGGTTACATAATGGAAAAAGCTTCGGACCCGCCCCGAGAGTTAAACTGCTGAGCTAGCAAAGAAAGAAGTTATTAATTGGCCATTACCTTGTTGTTGACCGCTGCCGAAGAAAGAGGCGCTTCCCGCCCCCTGCTATGTACTTTACACACTGAAAGATGGAACAGAAGTGGCGCAGAGACCCTAAAATCAGCAGTTTATATACTCTCGCGGAAGGTTCTAGGCGTTAGGGGAATGAGAACACCCGCCCACAATCACTTTATTGGAGAATAAAGAGAAACCCCTACACAAGATGAAGAAGAAACACATTATTGGTGGAAAATTAATTTCAGAAATTCGGGATTGGCTAGATTTAAAACAAGGGGAAAGAAAGGGGTAATATTGCCAACTTAACCAATGACTGAAAGAAATTTAACAAAGAACAAACTTTTGAAATAAAATTTTCTCCAAAGAACAGTTCTTTTTCTTCGCACTAGGGTGCACTATTGTAGTTCTTCAGTAGTGTCCTCTAGAAGAGAAAGTTCACACTTCTTACTTCAAGCAAAACAAAAACACATAAAAAATGACACAGTTCTAAAACTCCAAAATTTACAGGTAGTGACATCTTCTGAGAAAGTAGAAAATTAATACCGTCAATAAAGTTCAGACTTCCTCCAGCAGAGGAGTTTCAACTGGCGCACCTTTTGAATTAGCGGCGTGGAGGTGTACCGCCCGGTACAGACCTCCCCCCCCAAATGTTCCTCCAGGGGTGACACATGAAATTTGTTTGAAAACTAGGTCCAAGTTTTGATGTAGATGTGGAGATTAATTGCAGAAGTATTTTTAAGATTTTCTTAATATGGTTTGATTCAGTTTCAAAATTTTTGTTGTTGCAGGTGAAGTAAAGTCTTTATGC